>NW_027669755.1:0-110674 GCF_964146895.1 Miniopterus schreibersii | reverse complement strand
TTATGTTGAGGGCTAGGGTTAGAGAGATGGTTACGGTTGGGATTGGACCTAGGGTTAGGGTTATGTTGAGGGCTAGGGTTAGAGAGACGGTTCGGGTTGGGATTGGACCTAGGGTTAGGGTTATGTTGAGGGCTAGGGTTAGAGAGACGGTTCGGGTTGGGATTGGACCTAGGGTTAGGGTTATGTTGAGGGCTAGGGTTAGAGAGACGGTTAGGGTTGGGATTGGACCTAGGGTTAGGGTTATGTTGAGGGCTAGGGATAGAGAGACGGTTAGGGTTGGGATTGGACCTAGGGTTAGGGTTAAGTTGAGGGCTGGGGTTAGAGAGACGGTTAGGGTTGGGATTGGACCTAGGGTTAGGGTTATGTTGAGGGCTAAGGTTAGAGAGACGGTTAGGGTTGGGATTGGACCTAGGGTTAGGGTTATGTTGAGGGCTAGGGATAGAGAGACGGTTAGGGATGGGATTGGACCTAGGGTTAGGGTTATGTTGAGGGCTAGGGTTAGAGAGACGGTTTGGGTTGGGATTGGACCTAGGGTTAGGTTTATGTTGAGGGCTAGGGTTAGAGAGACGGTTAGGGTTGGGATTGGACCTAGGGTTAGGGTTATGTTGAGGGCTAGGTTTAGAGAGACGGTTTGGGTTGGGATTGGACCTAGGGTTAGGGATATGTTGAGGGCTAGGGTTAGAGCGACGGTTAGGGTGGGGATTGGACCTAGGGATAGAGTTATGTTGAGGGCTAGGGTTAGAGAGACGGTTAGGGTTGGTATTGGAGCTAGGGTTAGGGTTATGTTGAGGGCTAGGGATAGAGAGACGGTTTGGGTTGGGATTGGACCTAGGGTTAGGGTTATGTTGAGGGTTAGGGTTATAGGGACGGTTAGGGTTGGGATTGGACCTAGGGTTAGGGTTATGTTGAGGGCTAGGGTTAGAGAGACGGTTCGGGTTGGGATTGGACCTAGGGTTAGGGTTATGTTGAGGGCTAGGGTTAGAGAGATGGTTACGGTTGGGATTGGACCTAGGGTTAGGGTTATGTTGAGGGCTAGGGTTAGAGAGACGGTTCGGGTTGGGATTGGACCTAGGGTTAGGGTTATGTTGAGGGCTAGGGTTAGAGAGAAGGTTCGGGTTGGGATTGGACCTAGGGTTAGGGTTATGTTGAGGGCTAGGGTTAGAGAGACGGTTAGGGTTGGGATTGGACCTAGGGTTAGGGTTATGTTGAGGGCTAGGGATAGAGAGACGGTTAGGGTTGGGATTGGACCTAGGGTTAGGGTTAAGTTGAGGGCTGGGGTTAGAGAGACGGTTAGGGTTGGGATTGGACCTAGGGTTAGGGTTATGTTGAGGGCTAAGGTTAGAGAGACGGTTAGGGTTGGGATTGGACCTAGGGTTAGGGTTATGTTGAGGGCTAGGGATAGAGAGACGGTTAGGGATGGGATTGGACCTAGGGTTAGGGTTATGTTGAGGGCTAGGGTTAGAGAGACGGTTTGGGTTGGGATTGGACCTAGGGTTAGGTTTATGTTGAGGGCTAGGGTTAGAGGGACGGTTAGGGTGGGGATTGGACCTAGGGATAGGGTTATATTGAGGGGTAGGGTTAGAGAGACGGTTAGGGTTGGGATTGGACCTAGGGTTAGGGTTATGTTGAGGGCTAGGGTTAGAGAGACGGTTAGGGTTGGGATTGGACCTAGGGTTAGGGTTATGTTGAGGGCTAGGGTTAGAAGGACGGTTCGGGTTGGGATTGGAACTAGGGTTAGGGTTATGTTGAGGGCTAGGGTTAGAGAGACGGTTGGGGTTGGGATTGGACCTAGGGTTAGGGTTATGTTGAGGGCTAGGGTTAGAGAGATGGTTACGGTTGGGATTGGACCTAGGGTTAGGGTTATGTTGAGGGCTAGCATTAGAGAGACGGTTACGGTTGGAATTGGACCTAGGGTTAGGGTTATGTTGAGGGCTAGGGTTAGAGAGACGGTTAGGGTTGGGATTGGACCTAGGGTTAGGGTTATGTTGAGGGCTAGGGTTAGAGAGACGGTTAGGGTTGGGATTGGACCTAGGGTTAGGGTTACGTTGAGGGATAGGGTAGAGAGACGGTTAGGGTGGGGATTGGACCTAGGGTTAGGGTTATGTTGAGGGCTAGTGTTAGAGAGACGGTTTGGGTTGGGATTGTCCTAGGGTTCGGGTTATGTTGAGGGCTAGGGTTAGAGAGACGGTTTGGGTTGGGATTGGACCTAGGGTTAGGGTTATGTTGAGGGCTAGGGTTAGAGAGACGGTTAGGGTTGGGATTGGACCTAGGGTTAGGGTTATGTTGAGGGCTAGGGTTAGAGAGACGTTTAGGGTTGGGATTGGACCTAGGGTTAGGGTTATGTTGAGGGCTAGGGTTAGAGAGATGGTTAGGGTGGGGATTGGACCTAGGGTTAGGGTTATGTTTAGGGCTAGGGTTAGAGAGACGGTTAGGGTTGGGATTGGACCTAGGGTTAGGGTTATGTTGAGGGCTAGGGTTAGAGAGACGGTTAGGGTTGGGATTGGACCTAGGGTTAAGGTTATGTTGAGGGCTAGGGTTAGAGAGACGGTTTGGGTTGGGATTGGACCTAGGGTTAGGGTTATGTTGAGGGCTAGGGTTAGAGAGACGTTTAGGGTTGGGATTGGACCTAGGGTTAGGGTTATGTTGAGGGCTAGGGTTAGAGAGATGGTTACGGTTGGGATTGGACCTAGGGTTAGGGTTATGTTGAGGGCTAGGGTTAGAGAGACGGTTAGGGTTGGGATTGGACCTAGGGTTGGGTTATGTTGAGGGCTAGGGATAGAGAGACGGTTAGGGTTGGGATTGGACCTAGGGTTAGGGTTATGTTGAGGGCTAGGGTTAGAGAGACGGTTAGGGTTGGGATTGGACCTAGGGTTAGGGTTATGTTGAGGGCTAGGTTTAGAGAGACGGTTTGGGTTGGGATTGGACCTAGGGTTAGGGTTATGTTGAGGGCTAGGGTTAGAGCGACGGTTAGGGTGGGGATTGGACCTAGCGATAGGGTTATGTTGAGGGCTAGGGTTAGAGAGACGGTTAGGTTTGGGATTGGACCTAGGGTTAGGGTTATGTTGAGGGCTAGGTTTACAGAGACGGTTTGGGTTGGGATTGGACCTAGGGTTAGGGTTATGTTGAGGGCTAGGGTTAGAGAGACGGTTCGGGTTGGGATTGGACCTAGGGTTAGGATTATGTTGAGGGCTAGGTTTAGAGAGACGGTTTGGGTTGGGATTGGACCTAGGGATAGGGTTATGTTGAGGGCTAGGGTTAGAGAGACGGTTAGGGTTGGGATTGGACCTAGGGTTAGGGTTATGTTGAGGTCTAGGGTTAGAGAGATGGTTACGGTTGGGATTGGACCTACGGTTAGGGTTATGTTGAGGGCTAGGGTTAGAGAGATGGTTACGGTTGGGATTGGACCTAGGGTTAGGGTTATGTTGAGGGCTAGGGTTAGAGAGACGGTTAGGGTTGGGATTGGACCTAGGGTTAAGGTTATGTTGAGGGCTAGGGTTAGAGAGACGGTTAGGGTTGGGATTGGACCTAGGGTTAGGGTTATGTTGAGGGCTAGGGTTAGAGAGACAGTTAGGGTGGGGATTGGACCTAGGGTTAGGGTTATGTTGAGGGCTAGGGTTAGAGAGACGGTTAGGGTTGGGATTGGACCTAGGGTTAGGGTTATGTTGAGGGCTAGGGTTAGAGAGACGGTTTGGGTTGGGATTGGACCTAGGGTTAGGGTTATGTTGAGGGCTAGGGTTAGAGAGACGGTTAGGGTTGGGATTGGACCTAGGGTTAGGGTTATGTTGAGGGCTAGGGTTAGAGAGACGGTTAGGGTTGGGATTGGACCTAGGGTTAGGGTTATGTTGAGGGTTAGGGTTAGAGAGACAGTTACTGTTGGGATTGGACCTAGGGTTAGGTTTATGTTGAGGGCTAGGGTTAGAGAGATGGTTACGGTTGGGATTGGACCTAGGGTTAGGGTTATGTTGAGGGCTAGCGTTAGAGAGACGGTTACGGTTGGGATTGGACCTAGGGTTAGGGTTATGTTGAGGGCTAGGGTTAGAGAGACGGTTAGGGTTGGGATTGGACCTAGGGTTAGGGTTATGTTGAGGGCTAGGCTTAGAGAGTCGGTTAGGGTGGGGATTGGACCTAGGGTTAGGGTTATGTTGAGGGCTAGGGTTAGAGAGACGGTTAGGGTTGGGATTGGACCTAGGGTTAGGGTTATGTTGAGGCCTAGGGTTAGAGAGACGGTTAGGGTTGGGATTGGACCTAGGGTTAGGATTATGTTGAGGGCTAGGGTTAGAGAGACGGTTAGGGTTGGGATTGGACCTAGGGTTAGGGTTATGTTGAGGGCTAGGGATAGAGAGACGGTTAGGGTTGGGATTGGACCTAGGGTTAGGGTTATGTTGAGGGCTAGGGTTAGAGAGACGGTTAGGGTTGGGATTGGACCTAGGGTTAGGGTTATGTTGAGGGCTAGGGTTAGAGAGACGGTTAGGGTTGGGATTGGACCTAGGGTTAGGGTTATGTTGAGGGCTAGGGTTAGAGAGACGGTTAGGGTTGGGATTGGACCTAGGGTTAGGGTTATGTTGAGGGCTAGGGTTAGAGAGACGGTTTGGGTTGGGATTGGACCTAGGGTCAGGGTTATGTTGAGGGTTAGGGTTATAGGGACGGTTAGGGTTAGGATTGGACCTAGGGTTAGGGTTATGTTGAGGGCTAGGGTTAGAGAGACGGTAGGGTTGGGATTGGACCTAGGGTTAGGGTTATGTTGAGGGCTAAGGTTAGAGAGACGGTTAGGGTTGGGATTGGACCTAGGGTTAGGGTTATGTTGAGGGCTAGGGTTAGAGAGACGGTTAGGGTGGGGATTGGACCTAGGGTTAGGGTTATGTTGAGGGCTAGGGTTACAGAGACGGTTAGGGTTGGGATTGGACCTAGGGTTAGGGTTATGTTGAGGGCTAGGGTTAGAGAGACGGTTTGGGTTGGGATTGGACCTAGGGTTAGGGTTATGTTGAGGGCTAGGGTTAGAGAGACGGTTAGGGTTGGGATTGGACCTAGGGTTAGGGTTATGTTGAGGGATAGGGTTAGAGAGATGGTTACGGGTGGGATTGGACCTAGGGTTAGGGTTATGTTGCGGAGTAGGGTTAGAGAGACGGTTAGGGTTGGGATTGGACCTAGGGTTAGGGTTATGTTGAGGGCTAGGGTTAGAGAGACGGTTAGGGTTGGGATTGGACCTAGGGTTAGGGTTATGTTGAGGGCTAGGGTTAGAGAGATGGTTACGGTTGGGATTGGACCTAGGGTTAGGGTTATGTTGAGGGCTAGGGTTAGAGAGAGGGTTCGGGTTGGGATTGGACCTAGGGTTAGGGTTACGTTGAGGGTTAGGGTTAGAGAGACGGTTCGGGTTGGGATTGGACCTAGGGTTAGGGTTATGTTGAGGGCTAGGGTTAGAGAGACGGTTAGGGTTGGAATTGGACCTAGGGTTAGGGTTATGTTGAGGGCTAGGGATAGAGAGACGGTTAGGGTTGGGATTGGACCTAGGGCTATGGTTAAGTTGAGGGCTAGGGTTAGAGAGACGGTTAGGGTTGGGATTGGACCTAGGGTTAGGGTTATGTTGAGGGCTAGGGTTAGAGAGACGGTTCGGGTTGGGATTGGACCTAGGGTTAGGGTTATGTTGAGGGCTAGGGTTAGAGAGACGGTTAGGGTTGTGATTGGACCTAGGGTTAGGGTTATGTTGAGGGCTAGGGTTAGAGAGACGGATACTGTTGGGATTGGACCTAGGGTTAGGGTTATGTTGAGGGCTAGGGTTAGAGAGATGGTTACGGTTGGGATTGGACCTAGGGTTAGGGTTATGTTGAGGGCTAGGGTTAGAGAGACGGTTACGGTTGGGATTGGACCTAGGGTTAGGGTTATGTTGAGGGCTAGGGTTAGAGAGACGGTTAGGGTTGGGATTGGACCTAGGGTTAGGGTTATGTTGAGGCCTAGGGTTAGAGAGTCGGTTAGGGTGGGGATTGGACCTAGGGTTAGGGTTATGTTGAGGGCTAGGGTTAGAGAGACGGTTAGGGTTGGGATTGGACCTAGGGTTAGGGTTATGTTGAGGCCTAGGGTTAGAGAGACGGTTAGGGTTGGGATTGGACCTAGGGTTAGGGTTATGTTGAGGGCTAGGGTTAGAGAGACGGTTAGGGTTGGGATTGGACCTAGGGTTAGGGTTATGTTGAGGGCTAGGGATAGAGAGACGGTTAGGGTTGGGATTGGACCTAGGGTTAGGGTTATGTTGAGGGCTAGGGTTAGAGAGACGGTTAGGGTTGGGATTGGACCTAGGGTTAGGGTTATGTTGAGGGCTAGGGTTAGAGAGACGGTTAGGGTTGGGATTGGACCTAGGGTTAGGGTTATGTTGAGGGCTAGGGTTAGAGAGACGGTTAGGGTTGGGATTGGACCTAGGGTTAGGGTTATGTTGAGGGCTAGGGTTAGAGAGACGGTTAGGGTTGGGATTGGACCTAGGGTTAGGGTTATGTTGAGGGCTAGGGTTAGAGAGATGGTTACGGTTGGGATTGGACCTAGGGTTAGGGTTATGTTGAGGGCTAGGGTTAGAGAGACGGTTAGGGTTGGGATTGGACCTAGGGTTAGGGTTATGTTGAGGGCTAGGGTTAGAGAGACGGTTCGGGTTGGGATTGGACCTAGGGTTAGGGTTATGTTGAGGGCTAGGGTTAGAGAGATGGTTACGGTTGGGATTGGACCTAGGGTTAGGGTTATGTTGAGGGCTAGGGTTAGAGAGACGGTTAGGGTTGGGATTGGACCTAGGGTTAGGGTTAGGTTGAGTGCTAGGGTTAGAGATACGGTTAGGTTGGGGATTGGACCTAGGGTTAGGGTTATGTTGAGGGCTAGGGTTAGAGAGACGGTTAGGGTGGGGATTGGACCTAGGGTTAGGGATATGTTGAGGGCTAGGGTTAGAGCGACGGTTAGGGTGGGGATTGGACCTAGGGATAGAGTTATGTTGAGGGCTAGGGTTAGAGAGACGGTTAGGGTTGGTATTGGACCTAGGGTTAGGGTTATGTTGAGGGCTAGGGATAGAGAGACGGTTTGGGTTGGGATTGGACCTAGGGTTAGGGTTATGTTGAGGGTTAGGGTTATAGGGACGGTTAGGGTTGGGATTGGACCTAGGGTTAGGGTTATGTTGAGGGCTAGGGTTAGAGAGACGGTTCGGGTTGGGATTGGACCTAGGGTTAGGGTTATGTTGAGGGCTAGGGTTAGAGAGATGGTTACGGTTGGGATTGGACCTAGGGTTAGGGTTATGTTGAGGGCTAGGGTTAGAGAGACGGTTCGGGTTGGGATTGGACCTAGGGTTAGGGTTATGTTGAGGGCTAGGGTTAGAGAGACGGTTCGGGTTGGGATTGGACCTAGGGTTAGGGTTATGTTGAGGGCTAGGGTTAGAGAGACGGTTAGGGTTGGGATTGGACCTAGGGTTAGGGTTATGTTGAGGGCTAGGGATAGAGAGACGGTTAGGGTTGGGATTGGACCTAGGGTTAGGGTTAAGTTGAGGGCTGGGGTTAGAGAGACGGTTAGGGTTGGGATTGGACCTAGGGTTAGGGTTATGTTGAGGGCTAAGGTTAGAGAGACGGTTAGGGTTGGGATTGGACCTAGGGTTAGGGTTATGTTGAGGGCTAGGGATAGAGAGACGGTTAGGGATGGGATTGGACCTAGGGTTAGGGTTATGTTGAGGGCTAGGGTTAGAGAGACGGTTTGGGTTGGGATTGGACCTAGGGTTAGGTTTATGTTGAGGGCTAGGGTTAGAGAGACGGTTAGGGTTGGGATTGGACCTAGGGTTAGGGTTATGTTGAGGGCTAGGTTTAGAGAGACGGTTTGGGTTGGGATTGGACCTAGGGTTAGGGATATGTTGAGGGCTAGGGTTAGAGCGACGGTTAGGGTGGGGATTGGACCTAGGGATAGAGTTATGTTGAGGGCTAGGGTTAGAGAGACGGTTAGGGTTGGTATTGGAGCTAGGGTTAGGGTTATGTTGAGGGCTAGGGATAGAGAGACGGTTTGGGTTGGGATTGGACCTAGGGTTAGGGTTATGTTGAGGGTTAGGGTTATAGGGACGGTTAGGGTTGGGATTGGACCTAGGGTTAGGGTTATGTTGAGGGCTAGGGTTAGAGAGACGGTTCGGGTTGGGATTGGACCTAGGGTTAGGGTTATGTTGAGGGCTAGGGTTAGAGAGATGGTTACGGTTGGGATTGGACCTAGGGTTAGGGTTATGTTGAGGGCTAGGGTTAGAGAGACGGTTCGGGTTGGGATTGGACCTAGGGTTAGGGTTATGTTGAGGGCTAGGGTTAGAGAGAAGGTTCGGGTTGGGATTGGACCTAGGGTTAGGGTTATGTTGAGGGCTAGGGTTAGAGAGACGGTTAGGGTTGGGATTGGACCTAGGGTTAGGGTTATGTTGAGGGCTAGGGATAGAGAGACGGTTAGGGTTGGGATTGGACCTAGGGTTAGGGTTAAGTTGAGGGCTGGGGTTAGAGAGACGGTTAGGGTTGGGATTGGACCTAGGGTTAGGGTTATGTTGAGGGCTAAGGTTAGAGAGACGGTTAGGGTTGGGATTGGACCTAGGGTTAGGGTTATGTTGAGGGCTAGGGATAGAGAGACGGTTAGGGATGGGATTGGACCTAGGGTTAGGGTTATGTTGAGGGCTAGGGTTAGAGAGACGGTTTGGGTTGGGATTGGACCTAGGGTTAGGTTTATGTTGAGGGCTAGGGTTAGAGGGACGGTTAGGGTGGGGATTGGACCTAGGGATAGGGTTATGTTGAGGGGTAGGGTTAGAGAGACGGTTAGGGTTGGGATTGGACCTAGGGTTAGGGTTATGTTGAGGGCTAGGGTTAGAGAGACGGTTAGGGTTGGGATTGGACCTAGGGTTAGGGTTATGTTGAGGGCTAGGGTTAGAAGGACGGTTCGGGTTGGGATTGGAACTAGGGTTAGGGTTATGTTGAGGGCTAGGGTTAGAGAGACGGTTGGGGTTGGGATTGGACCTAGGGTTAGGGTTATGTTGAGGGCTAGGGTTAGAGAGATGGTTACGGTTGGGATTGGACCTAGGGTTAGGGTTATGTTGAGGGCTAGCGTTAGAGAGACGGTTACGGTTGGAATTGGACCTAGGGTTAGGGTTATGTTGAGGGCTAGGGTTAGAGAGACGGTTAGGGTTGGGATTGGACCTAGGGTTAGGGTTATGTTGAGGGCTAGGGTTAGAGAGACGGTTAGGGTTGGGATTGGACCTAGGGTTAGGGTTACGTTGAGGGATAGGGTAGAGAGACGGTTAGGGTGGGGATTGGACCTAGGGTTAGGGTTATGTTGAGGGCTAGTGTTAGAGAGACGGTTTGGGTTGGGATTGTCCTAGGGTTCGGGTTATGTTGAGGGCTAGGGTTAGAGAGACGGTTTGGGTTGGGATTGGACCTAGGGTTAGGGTTATGTTGAGGGCTAGGGTTAGAGAGACGGTTAGGGTTGGGATTGGACCTAGGGTTAGGGTTATGTTGAGGGCTAGGGTTAGAGAGACGTTTAGGGTTGGGATTGGACCTAGGGTTAGGGTTATGTTGAGGGCTAGGGTTAGAGAGATGGTTAGGGTGGGGATTGGACCTAGGGTTAGGGTTATGTTTAGGGCTAGGGTTAGAGAGACGGTTAGGGTTGGGATTGGACCTAGGGTTAGGGTTATGTTGAGGGCTAGGGTTAGAGAGACGGTTAGGGTTGGGATTGGACCTAGGGTTAAGGTTATGTTGAGGGCTAGGGTTAGAGAGACGGTTTGGGTTGGGATTGGACCTAGGGTTAGGGTTATGTTGAGGGCTAGGGTTAGAGAGACGTTTAGGGTTGGGATTGGACCTAGGGTTAGGGTTATGTTGAGGGCTAGGGTTAGAGAGATGGTTACGGTTGGGATTGGACCTAGGGTTAGGGTTATGTTGAGGGCTAGGGTTAGAGAGACGGTTAGGGTTGGGATTGGACCTAGGGTTGGGTTATGTTGAGGGCTAGGGATAGAGAGACGGTTAGGGTTGGGATTGGACCTAGGGTTAGGGTTATGTTGAGGGCTAGGGTTAGAGAGACGGTTAGGGTTGGGATTGGACCTAGGGTTAGGGTTATGTTGAGGGCTAGGTTTAGAGAGACGGTTTGGGTTGGGATTGGACCTAGGGTTAGGGTTATGTTGAGGGCTAGGGTTAGAGCGACGGTTAGGGTGGGGATTGGACCTAGCGATAGGGTTATGTTGAGGGCTAGGGTTAGAGAGACGGTTAGGTTTGGGATTGGACCTAGGGTTAGGGTTATGTTGAGGGCTAGGTTTACAGAGACGGTTTGGGTTGGGATTGGACCTAGGGTTAGGGTTATGTTGAGGGCTAGGGTTAGAGAGACGGTTCGGGTTGGGATTGGACCTAGGGTTAGGATTATGTTGAGGGCTAGGTTTAGAGAGACGGTTTGGGTTGGGATTGGACCTAGGGATAGGGTTATGTTGAGGGCTAGGGTTAGAGAGACGGTTAGGGTTGGGATTGGACCTAGGGTTAGGGTTATGTTGAGGTCTAGGGTTAGAGAGATGGTTACGGTTGGGATTGGACCTACGGTTAGGGTTATGTTGAGGGCTAGGGTTAGAGAGATGGTTACGGTTGGGATTGGACCTAGGGTTAGGGTTATGTTGAGGGCTAGGGTTAGAGAGACGGTTAGGGTTGGGATTGGACCTAGGGTTAAGGTTATGTTGAGGGCTACGGTTAGAGAGACGGTTAGGGTTGGGATTGGACCTAGGGTTAGGGTTATGTTGAGGGCTAGGGTTAGAGAGACAGTTAGGGTGGGGATTGGACCTAGGGTTAGGGTTATGTTGAGGGCTAGGGTTAGAGAGACGGTTAGGGTTGGGATTGGACCTAGGGTTAGGGTTATGTTGAGGGCTAGGGTTAGAGAGACGGTTTGGGTTGGGATTGGACCTAGGGTTAGGGTTATGTTGAGGGCTAGGGTTAGAGAGACGGTTAGGGTTGGGATTGGACCTAGGGTTAGGGTTATGTTGAGGGCTAGGGTTAGAGAGACGGTTAGGGTTGGGATTGGACCTAGGGTTAGGGTTATGTTGAGGGTTAGGGTTAGAGAGACAGTTACTGTTGGGATTGGACCTAGGGTTAGGTTTATGTTGAGGGCTAGGGTTAGAGAGATGGTTACGGTTGGGATTGGACCTAGGGTTAGGGTTATGTTGAGGGCTAGCGTTAGAGAGACGGTTACGGTTGGGATTGGACCTAGGGTTAGGGTTATGTTGAGGGCTAGGGTTAGAGAGACGGTTAGGGTTGGGATTGGACCTAGGGTTAGGGTTATGTTGAGGGCTAGGCTTAGAGAGTCGGTTAGGGTGGGGATTGGACCTAGGGTTAGGGTTATGTTGAGGGCTAGGGTTAGAGAGACGGTTAGGGTTGGGATTGGACCTAGGGTTAGGGTTATGTTGAGGCCTAGGGTTAGAGAGACGGTTAGGGTTGGGATTGGACCTAGGGTTAGGATTATGTTGAGGGCTAGGGTTAGAGAGACGGTTAGGGTTGGGATTGGACCTAGGGTTAGGGTTATGTTGAGGGCTAGGGATAGAGAGACGGTTAGGGTTGGGATTGGACCTAGGGTTAGGGTTATGTTGAGGGCTAGGGTTAGAGAGACGGTTAGGGTTGGGATTGGACCTAGGGTTAGGGTTATGTTGAGGGCTAGGGTTAGAGAGACGGTTAGGGTTGGGATTGGACCTAGGGTTAGGGTTATGTTGAGGGCTAGGGTTAGAGAGACGGTTAGGGTTGGGATTGGACCTAGGGTTAGGGTTATGTTGAGGGCTAGGGTTAGAGAGACGGTTTGGGTTGGGATTGGACCTAGGGTCAGGGTTATGTTGAGGGTTAGGGTTATAGGGACGGTTAGGGTTAGGATTGGACCTAGGGTTAGGGTTATGTTGAGGGCTAGGGTTAGAGAGACGGTAGGGTTGGGATTGGACCTAGGGTTAGGGTTATGTTGAGGGCTAAGGTTAGAGAGACGGTTAGGGTTGGGATTGGACCTAGGGTTAGGGTTATGTTGAGGGCTAGGGTTAGAGAGACGGTTAGGGTGGGGATTGGACCTAGGGTTAGGGTTATGTTGAGGGCTAGGGTTACAGAGACGGTTAGGGTTGGGATTGGACCTAGGGTTAGGGTTATGTTGAGGGCTAGGGTTAGAGAGACGGTTTGGGTTGGGATTGGACCTAGGGTTAGGGTTATGTTGAGGGCTAGGGTTAGAGAGACGGTTAGGGTTGGGATTGGACCTAGGGTTAGGGTTATGTTGAGGGATAGGGTTAGAGAGATGGTTACGGGTGGGATTGGACCTAGGGTTAGGGTTATGTTGCGGAGTAGGGTTAGAGAGACGGTTAGGGTTGGGATTGGACCTAGGGTTAGGGTTATGTTGAGGGCTAGGGTTAGAGAGACGGTTAGGGTTGGGATTGGACCTAGGGTTAGGGTTATGTTGAGGGCTAGGGTTAGAGAGATGGTTACGGTTGGGATTGGACCTAGGGTTAGGGTTATGTTGAGGGCTAGGGTTAGAGAGAGGGTTCGGGTTGGGATTGGACCTAGGGTTAGGGTTACGTTGAGGGTTAGGGTTAGAGAGACGGTTCGGGTTGGGATTGGACCTAGGGTTAGGGTTATGTTGAGGGCTAGGGTTAGAGAGACGGTTAGGGTTGGAATTGGACCTAGGGTTAGGGTTATGTTGAGGGCTAGGGATAGAGAGACGGTTAGGGTTGGGATTGGACCTAGGGCTATGGTTAAGTTGAGGGCTAGGGTTAGAGAGACGGTTAGGGTTGGGATTGGACCTAGGGTTAGGGTTATGTTGAGGGCTAGGGTTAGAGAGACGGTTCGGGTTGGGATTGGACCTAGGGTTAGGGTTATGTTGAGGGCTAGGGTTAGAGAGACGGTTAGGGTTGTGATTGGACCTAGGGTTAGGGTTATGTTGAGGGCTAGGGTTAGAGAGACGGATACTGTTGGGATTGGACCTAGGGTTAGGGTTATGTTGAGGGCTAGGGTTAGAGAGATGGTTACGGTTGGGATTGGACCTAGGGTTAGGGTTATGTTGAGGGCTAGGGTTAGAGAGACGGTTACGGTTGGGATTGGACCTAGGGTTAGGGTTATGTTGAGGGCTAGGGTTAGAGAGACGGTTAGGGTTGGGATTGGACCTAGGGTTAGGGTTATGTTGAGGCCTAGGGTTAGAGAGTCGGTTAGGGTGGGGATTGGACCTAGGGTTAGGGTTATGTTGAGGGCTAGGGTTAGAGAGACGGTTAGGGTTGGGATTGGACCTAGGGTTAGGGTTATGTTGAGGCCTAGGGTTAGAGAGACGGTTAGGGTTGGGATTGGACCTAGGGTTAGGGTTATGTTGAGGGCTAGGGTTAGAGAGACGGTTAGGGTTGGGATTGGACCTAGGGTTAGGGTTATGTTGAGGGCTAGGGATAGAGAGACGGTTAGGGTTGGGATTGGACCTAGGGTTAGGGTTATGTTGAGGGCTAGGGTTAGAGAGACGGTTAGGGTTGGGATTGGACCTAGGGTTAGGGTTATGTTGAGGGCTAGGGTTAGAGAGACGGTTAGGGTTGGGATTGGACCTAGGGTTAGGGTTATGTTGAGGGCTAGGGTTAGAGAGACGGTTAGGGTTGGGATTGGACCTAGGGTTAGGGTTATGTTGAGGGCTAGGGTTAGAGAGACGGTTAGGGTTGGGATTGGACCTAGGGTTAGGGTTATGTTGAGGGCTAGGGTTAGAGAGATGGTTACGGTTGGGATTGGACCTAGGGTTAGGGTTATGTTGAGGGCTAGGGTTAGAGAGACGGTTAGGGTTGGGATTGGACCTAGGGTTAGGGTTATGTTGAGGGCTAGGGTTAGAGAGACGGTTCGGGTTGGGATTGGACCTAGGGTTAGGGTTATGTTGAGGGCTAGGGTTAGAGAGATGGTTACGGTTGGGATTGGACCTAGGGTTAGGGTTATGTTGAGGGCTAGGGTTAGAGAGACGGTTAGGGTTGGGATTGGACCTAGGGTTAGGGTTAGGTTGAGTGCTAGGGTTAGAGATACGGTTAGGTTGGGGATTGGACCTAGGGTTAGGGTTATGTTGAGGGCTAGGGTTAGAGAGACGGTTAGGGTGGGGATTGGACCTAGGGTTAGGGTTATGTTGAGGGCTAGGGTTAGAGAGGCGGTTAGGGTGGGGATTGGACCTAGTGTTAGGATTAAGTTGAGGGCTAGGGTTAGAGAGACTGTTAGTGTTGGGATTGGACCTAGGGTTAGGGTTATGTTGAGGGCTAGGGTTAGAGAGACGGTTTGGGTTCGGATTGGACCTAGGGTTAGGGTTATGTTGAGGGCTAGGGTTAGAGGGACGGTTAGGGTTGGGATTGGACCTAGGGTTAGGGTTATGTTGAGGGCTAGGGTTAGAGAGATGGTTACGGTTGGGATTGGACCTAGGGTTAGGGTTATGTTGAGGGCTAGGGTTAGGGAGACGGTTCGGGTTGGGATTGGACCTAGGGTTAGGGTTATGTTGAGGGCTAGGGTTAGAGAGACGTTTAGGGTTGGGATTGGACCTAGGGTTAGGGTTATTTTGAGGGCTAGGGTTAGAGAGTTGGTTACGGTTGGGATTGGACCTAGGGTTAGGGTTATGTTGAGGGCTAGGGTTAGAGAGACGGTTCGGGTTGGGATTGGACCTAGGGTTTGGGTTATGTTGAGGGCTAGGGTTAGAGAGACGGTTCGGGTTGGGATTGGACCTAGGGTTAGGGTTATGTTGAGGGCTAGGGTTAGAGAGATGGTTACGGTTGGGATTGGACCTAGGGTTAGGGTTATGTTGAGGGCTAGGGTTAGAGAGACGGTTAGGGTTGGGATTGGACCTAGGGATAGGGTTAAGTTGAGGGCTAGGGTTAGAGAGACCGTTAGGGTGGGGATTGGACCTAGGGTTAGGGTTATGTTGAGGGCTAGGGTTAGAGAGACGGTTAGGGTTGGGATTGGACCTAGGGTTAGGGTTATGTTGAGGGCTAGGGTTAGAGAGACGGTTCGGGTTGGGATTGGACCTAGGGTTAGGGTTATGTTGAGGGCTAGGGTTAGAGAGATGGTTACGGTTGGGATTGGACCTAGGGTTAGGGTTATGTTGAGGGCTAGGTTTAGAGAGACGGTTAGGGTTGGGATTGGACCTAGGGTTAGGGTTATGTTGAGGGCTAGGGTTAGAGAGACGGTTAGGTTGGGGATTGGACCTAGGGTTAGGGTTATGTTGAGGGCTAGGGTTAGAGAGACGGTTAGGGTGGGGATTGGACCTAGGGTTAGGGTTATGTTGAGGGCTAGGGTTAGAGAGACGGTTCGGGTTGGGATTGGACCTAGGGTTAGGATTATGTTGAGGGCTAGGGTTAGAGAGACGGTTTGGGTTGGGATTGGACCTAGGGTTAGGGTTATGTTGAGGGCTAGGGTTAGAGAGACGGTTAGGGTTGGGATTGGACCTAGGGTTAAGGTTATGTTGAGGGCTAGGGTTAGAGAGATGGTTACGGTTGGGATTGGACCTAGGGTTAGGGTTATGTTGAGGGCTACGGTTAGAGAGACGGTTAGGGTTGGGATTGGACCTAGGGTTAGGGTTATGTTGAGGGCTAGGGTTAGAGAGACGGTTAGGGTTGGGATTGGACCTAGGGTTAGGGTTATGTTGAGGGCTAGGGTTAGAGAGACGGTTAGGGTTGGGATTGGACCTAGGGTTAGGGTTATGTTGAGGGCTGGGGTTAGAGAGACGGTTACGGTTGGGATTGGACCTAGGGTTAGGGTTATGTTGAGGGCTAGGTCTAGAGAGACGGTTAGGGTTGGGATTGGACCTAGGGTTAGGGTTATGTTGAGGGCTAGGGTTAGAGAGACGGTTAGGGTTGGGATTGGACCTAGGGTTAGGGTTATGTTGAGGGGTAGGGTTAGAGAGACGGTTAGGTTTGGGATTGGACCTAGGGTTAGGGTTATGTTGAGGGCTAGGGTTAGAGAGACGGTTAGGGTTGGGATTGGACCTAGGGTTAGGGTTATGTTGAGGGCTAGGGTTAGAGAGATGGTTACGGTTGGGATTGGACCTTGTGTTAGGGTTATGTTGAGGGCTAGGGTTAGAGAGAAGGTTAGGGTTGGGATTGGACCTAGGGTTAGGGTTATGTTGAGGGCTAGGGTTAGAGAGACTGTTAGGGTTGGGATTGGACCTCGGGTTAGGGTTATGTTGAGGGCTAGGGTTAGAGAGATGGTTACGGTTGGGATTGGACCTAGGGTTAGGGTTATGTTGAGGGCTAGGGTTAGAGAGACGGTTACGGTTGGGATTGGACCTAGGGTTATGGTTATGTTGAGGGCTAGGGTTAGAGAGACGGTTAGGGTTGGGATTGGTCCTAAGGTTAGGGTTATGTTGAGGGCTAGGGTTAGAGAGATGGTTACGGTTGGGATTGGACCTAAGGTTAGGGTTATGTTGAGGGCTAGGGTTAGAGAGACGGTTAGGGTTGGGATTGGACCTAGGGTTAGGGTTATGTTGAGGGCTAGGGTTAGAGAGACGGTTAGGGTTGGGATTGGACCTAGGGTTTGGGTTATGTTGAGGGCTAGGGTTAGAGTGACGGTTACTGTTGGGATTGGACCTAGGGTTAGGTTTATGTTGAGGGCTAGGGTTAGAGAGACGGTTAGGTTTGGGATTGGACCTAGGGTTTGGGTTATGTTGAGGGCTAGGGTTAGAGTGACGGTTACTGTTGGGATTGGACCTAGGGTTAGGTTTATGTTGAGGGCTAGGGTTAGAGAGACGGTTACGGTTGGGATTGGACCTAGGGTTAGGGTTATGTTGAGGGCTAGCGTTAGAGAGACGGTTACGGTTGGGATTGGACCTAGGGTTAGGGTTATGTTGAGGGATAGGGTTAGAGAGACGGTTAGGGTTGGGATTGGACCTAGGGTTAGGGTTATGTTGAGGGCTAGGCTTAGAGAGTCGGTTAGGGTGGGGATTGGACCTAGGGTTAGGGTTATGTTGAGGGCTAGGGTTAGAGAGACGGTTAGGGTTGGGATTGGACCTAGGGTTAGGGTTATGTTGAGGCCTAGGGTTAGAGAGACGGTTAGGGTTGGGATTGGACCTAGGGTTAGGATTATGTTGAGGGCTAGGGTTAGAGAGACGGTTAGGGTTGGGATTGGACCTAGGGTTAGGGTTATGTTGAGGGCTAGGGATAGAGAGACGGTTAGGGTTGGGATTGGACCTAGGGTTAGGGTTATGTTGAGGGCTAGGGTTAGAGAGACGGTTAGGGTTGGGATTGGACCTAGGGTTAGGGTTATGTTGAGGGCTAGGGTTAGAGAGACGGTTAGGGTTGGGATTGGACCTAGGGTTAGGGTTATGTTGAGGGCTAGGGTTAGAGAGACGGTTAGGGTTGGGATTGGACCTAGGGTTAGGGTTATGTTGAGGGCTAGGGTTAGAGAGACGGTTAGGGTGGGGATTGGACCTAGGGTTAGGGTTATGTTGAGGGCTAGGGTTAGAGAGACGGTTAGGGTTGGGATTGGACCTAGGGTTAGGGTTATGTTGAGGGCTAGGGTTAGAGAGACGGTTTGGGTTGGGATTGGACCTAGGGTTAGGGTTATGTTGAGGGCTAGGGTTAGAGAGACGGTTAGGGTTCGGATTGGACCTAGGGTTAGGGTTATGTTGAGGGATAGGGTTAGAGAGATGGTTACGGGTGGGATTGGACCTAGGGTTAGGGTTATGTTGCGGACTAGGGTTAGAGAGACGGTTAGGGTTGGGATTGGACCTAGGGTTAGGGTTACGTTGAGGGCTAGGGTTAGAGAGACGGTTAGGGTTGGGATTGGACCTAGGGTTAGGGTTATGTTGAGGGCTAGGGTTAGAGAGATGGTTACGGTTGGGATTGGACCTAGGGTTAGGGTTATGTTGAGGGCTAGGGTTAGAGAGACGGTTCGGGTTGGATTGGACCTAGGGTTAGGGTTACGTTGAAGGCTAGGGTTAGAGAGACGGTTCGGGTTGGGATTGGACCTAGGGTTAGGGTTATGTTGAGGGCTACGGTTAGAGAGACGGTTAGGGTTGGAACTGGACCTAGGGTTAGGGTTATGTTGAGGGCTAGGGATAGAGAGACGGTTAGGGTTGGGATTGGACCTAGGGTTAGGGTTAAGTTGAGGGCTAGGGTTAGAGAGACGGTTAGGGTTGGGATTGGACCTAGGGTTAGGGTTATGTTGAGGGCTAGGGTTAGAGAGACGGTTCGGGTTGGGATTGGACCTAGGTTAGGGTTATGTTGAGGGCTAGGGTTAGAGAGACGGTTAGGGTTGTGATTGGACCTAGGGTTAGGGTTATGTTGAGGGCTAGGGTTAGAGAGACGGATACTGTTGGGATAGGACCTAGGGTTAGGGTTATGTTGAGGGCTAGGGTTAGAGAGACGGTTAGGGTTGGGATTGGACCTAGGGTTAGGGTTATGTTGAGGGCTAGGGTTAGAGAGACGGTTTGGGTTGGGATTGGACCTAGGGTCAGGGTTATGTTGAGGGTTAGGGTTATATGGACGGTTAGGGTTAGGATTGGACCTAGGGTTAGGGTTATGTTGAGGGCTAGGGTTAGAGAAACGGTAGGGTTGGGATTGGACCTAGGGTTAGGGTTATGTTGAGGGCTAGGGTTAGAGAGACGGTTAGGGTTGGGATTGGACCTAGGGTTAGGGTTATGTTGAGGGCTAGGGTTAGAGGGACGGTTAGGGTGGGGATTGGACCTAGGGTTAGGGTTATGTTGAGGGCTAGGGTTAGAGAGACGGTTAGGGTTGGTATTGGACCTAGGGTTAGGGTTATGTTGAGGGCTAGGGTTAGAGAGATGGTTACGGTTGGGATTGGACCTAGGGTTAGGGTTATGTTGAGGGCTAGGGTTAGAGAGACGGTTAGGGTTGGGATTGGACCTAGGGTTAGGGTTATGTTGAGGGTTAGGGTTAGAGAGACGGTTAGGGTTGGGATTGGACCTAGGGTTAGGGTTATGTTGAGGGCTAGGGTTAGAGAGACGGTTAGGGTTGGGATTGGACCTAGGGTTAGGGTTATGTTGAGGGCTGGCGTTAGAGAGATGGTTACGGTTGGGATTGGACCTAGGGTTAGGGTTATGTTGAGGGCTAGGGCTAGAGAGACGGTTAGGGTTGGGATTGGACCTAGGGTTAGTGTTATGTTGAGGGCTAGGGTTAGAGAGACGGTTAGGGTTGGGATTGGACCTAGGGTTAGGGTTATGTTGAGGGCTAGGGTTAGAGAGATGGTTACGGTTGGGATTGGACCTAGGGTTAGGGTTATGTTGAGGGCTAGGGTTAGAGAGACGGTTAGGGTTGGGATTGGACCTAGGGTTAGGGTTATGTTGAGGGCTAGGGTTAGAGAGACGGTTACTGTTGGGATTGGACCTAGGGTTAGGGTTATGTTGAGGGCTAGGGTTAGAGAGATGGTTACGGTTGGGATTGGACCTAGGGTTAGGGTTATGTTGAGGGCTAGGGTTAGAGAGACGGTTACGGTTGGGATTGGACCTAGGGTTAGGGTTATGTTGAGGGCTAGGGTTAGAGAGACGGTTAGGGTTGGGATTGGACCTAGGGTTAGGGTTATGTTGAGGGCCAGGGTTAGAGAGTCGGTTAGGGTTGGGATTGGACCTAGGGTTAGGGTTATGTTGAGGGCTAGGGTTAGAGAGACGGTTAGGGTTGGGATTGGACCTAGGGTTAGGGTTATGTTGAGGCCTAGGGTTAGAGAGACGGTTAGGGTTGGGATTGGACCTAGGGTTAGGGTTATGTTGAGGGCTAGGGTTAGAGAGACGGTTAGGGTTGGGATTGGACCTAGGGTTAGGGTTATGTTGAGGGCTAGGGATAGAGAGACGGTTAGGGTTGGGATTGGACCTAGGGTTAGGGTTATGTTGAGGGCTAGGGTTAGAGAGACGGTTAGGGTTGGGATTGGACCTAGGGTTAGGGTTATGTTGAGGGCTAGGCTTAGAGAGACGGTTAGGGTTGGGATTGGACCTAGGGTCAGGGTTATGTTGAGGGCTAGGGTTAGAGAGACGGTTAGGGTTGGGATTGGACCTAGGGTTAGGGTTATGTTGAGGGCTAGGGTTAGAGAGACGGTTTGGGTTGGGATTGGACCTAGGGTCAGGGTTATGTTGAGGGTTAGGGTTATAGGGACGGTTAGGGTTAGGATTGGACCTACGGTTAGGGTTATGTTGAGGGCTAGGGTTAGAGAGACGGTAGGGTTGGGATTGGACCTAGGGTTAGGGTTATGTTGAGGGCTAGGGTTAGAGAGACGGTTAGGGTTGGGTTTGGACCTAGGGTTAGGGTTATGTTGAGGGCTAGGGTTAGAGAGACGGTTAGGGTGGGGATAGGACCTAGGGTTAGGGTTATGTTGAGGGCTAGGGTTAGAGAGACGGTTAGGGTTGGGATTGGACCTAGGGTTAGGGTTATGTTGAGGGCTAGGGTTAGAGAGACGGTTTGGGTTGGGATTGGACCTAGGGTTAGGGTTATGTTGAGGGCTAGGGTTAGAGAGACGGTTAGGGTTGGGATTGGACCTAGGGTTAGGGTTATGTTGAGGGATAGGGTTAGAGAGATGGTTACGGGTGGGATTGGACCTAGGGTTAGGGTTATGTTGCGGACTAGGGTTATAGAGACGGTTAGGGTTGGGATTGGACCTAGGGTTAGGGTTATGTTGAGGGCTAGGGTTAGAGAGATGGTTACGGTTGGGATTGGACCTAGGGTTAGGGTTATGTTGAGGGCTAGGGATAGAGGGACGGTTCGGGTTGGGATTGGACCTAGGGTTAATGTTATGTTGAGGGCTAGGGTTAGAGAGACGGTTCGGGTTGGGATTGGACCTAGGGTTAGGGTTATGTTGAGGGCTAGGGTTAGAGAGATGGTTACGGTTGGGATTGGACCTAGGGTTAGGGTTATGTTGAGGGCTAGGGTTAGAGAGACGGTTCGGGTTGGGATTGGACCTAGGGTTAGGGTTATGTTGAGGGCTAGGGTTAGAGAGACGGTTAGGGTTGGAATTGGACCTAGGGTTAGGGTTATGTTGAGGGCTAGGGATAGAGAGACGGTTAGGGTTGGGATTGGACCTAGGGTTAGGGTTAAGTTGAGGGCTAGGGTTAGAGAGCCGGTTAGGGTTGGGATTGGACCTAGGGTTAGGGTTATGTTGAGGGCTAGGGTTAGAGAGACGGTTAGGGTTGGGATTGGACCTAGGGTTAGGGTTATGTTGAGGGCTAGGGTTAGAGAGACGGTTAGGGTTGTGATTGGACCTAGGGTTAGGGTTATGTTGAGGGCTAGGGTTAGAGAGACGGATACTGTTGGGATTGGACCTAGGGTTAGGGTTATGTTGAGGGCTAGGGTTAGAGAGATGGTTACGGTTGGGATTGGACCTAGGGTTAGGGTTATGTTGAGGGCTAGGGTTAGAGAGACGGTTACGGTTGGGATTGGACCTAGGGTTAGGGTTATGTTGAGGGCTAGGGTTAGAGAGACGGTTAGGGTTGGGATTGGACCTAGGGTTAGGGTTATGTTGAGGGCTAGGGTTAGAGAGTCGGTTAGGGTGGCGATTGGACGTAGGGTTAGGGTTATGTTGAGGGCTAGGGTTAGAGAGACGGTTAGGGTTGGGATTGGACCTAGGGTTAGGGTTATGTTGAGGCCTAGGGTTAGAGAGACGGTTAGGGTTGGGATTGGACCTAGGGTTAGGGTTATGTTGAGGGCTAGGGTTAGAGAGACGGTTAGGGTTGGGATTGGACCTAGGGTTAGGGTTATGTTGAGGGCTAGGGATAGAGAGACGGTTAGGGTTGGGATTGGACCTAGGGTTAGGGTTATGTTGAGGGCTAGGGTTAGAGAGACGGTTAGGGTTGGGATTGGACCTAGGGTTAGGGTTATGTTGAGGGCTAGGATTAGAGAGACGGTTAGGGTTGGGATTGGACCTAGGGTTAGAGTTATGTTGAGGGCTAGGGTTAGAGAGATGGTTAGGGTTGGTATTGGACCTAGGGTTAGGGTTATGTTGAGGGCTAGGGATAGAGAGACGGTTTGGGTTGGGATTGGACCTAGGGTTAGGGTTATGTTGAGGGTTAGGGTTATAGGGACGGTTAGGGTTGGGATTGGACCTAGGGTTAGGGTTATGTTGAGGGCTAGGGTTAGAGAGACGGTTCGGGTTGGGATTGGACCTAGGGTTAGTGTTATGTTGACGGCTAGGGTTAGAGAGATGGTTACGGTTGCGATTGGACCTAGGGTTAGTGTTATGTTGAGGGCTAGGGTTAGAGAGACGGTTAGGGTTGGTATTGGACCTAGGGTTAGGGTTATGTTGAGGGCTAGGGATAGAGAGACGGTTTGGGTTGGGATTGGACCTAGGGTTAGGGTTATGTTGAGGGTTAGGGTTATAGGGACGGTTAGGGTTGGGATTGGACCTAGGGTTAGGGTTATGTTGAGGGCTAGGGTTAGAGAGACGGTTCGGGTTGGGATTGGACCTAGGGTTAGTGTTATGTTGAGGGCTAGGGTTAGAGAGATGGTTACGGTTGGGATTGGACCTAGGGTTAGGGTTATGTTGAGGGCTAGGGTTAGAGAGACGGTTCGGGTTGGGATTGGACCTAGGGTTAGGGTTATGTTGAGGGCTAGGGTTAGAGAGACGGTTCGGGTTGGGATTGGACCTAGGGTTAGGGTTATGTTGAGGGCTAGGGTTAGAAAGACGGTTAGGGTTGGGATTGGACCTAGGGTTAGGGTTATGTTGAGGGCTAGGGATAGAGAGACGGTTAGGGTTGGGATTGGACCTAGGGTTAGGGTTAAGTTGAGGGCTAGGGTTAGAGAGACGGTTAGGGTTGGGATTGGACCTAGGGTTAGGGTTATGTTGAGGGCTAGGGTTAGAGAGACGGTTAGGGTTGGGATTGGACCTAGGGTTAGGGTTATGTTGAGGGCTAGGGTTAGAGGGACGGTTAGGGTTGTGATTGGACCTAGGGTTAGGGTTATGTTGAGGGCTAGGGTTAGAGAGACGGTTTGGGTTGGGATTGGACCTAGGGTTAGGGTTATGTTGAGGGTTAGGGTTATAGGGACGGTTAGGGTTGTGATTGGACCTAGGGTTAGGGTTATGTTGAGGGCTAGGGTTAGAGAGACGGTTAGGGTTGGGATTGGACCTAGGGTTAGGGTTATGTTGAGGGCTAGGGTTAGAGGGACGGTTAGGGTTGTGATTGGACCTAGGGTTAGGGTTATGTTGAGGGCTAGGGTTAGAGAGACGGTTAGGGTTGGGATTGGACCTAGGGTTAGGGTTATGTTGAGGGCTAGGGATAGAGAGACGGTTAGGGTTGGGATTTGACCTAGGGTTAGGGTTAAGTTGAGGGCTAGGGTTAGAGAGACGGTTAGGGTTGGGATTGGACCTAGGGTTAGGGTTATGTTGAGGGCTAGGGTTAGAGAGACGGTTAGGGTTGGGATTGGACCTAGGGTTAGGGTTATGTTGAGGGCTAGGGATAGAGAGACGGTTAGGGATGGGATTGGACGTAGGGTTAGGGTTATGTTGAGGGCTAGGGTTAGAGAGACGGTTTGGGTTGGGATTGGACCTAGGGTTAGGTTTATGTTGAGGGCTAGGGTTAGAGGGACGGTTAGGGTGGGGATTGGACCTAGGGATAGGGTTATGTTGAGGGGTAGGGTTAGAGAGACGGTTAGGGTTGGGATTGGACCTAGGGTTAGGGTTATGTTGAGGGCTAGGGTTAGAGAGACGGTTAGGGTTGGGATTGGACCTAGGGTTAGGGTTATGTTGAGGACTAGGGTTAGAGAGACGGTTCGGGTTGGGATTGGACCTAGGGTTAGGGTTATGTTGAGGGCTAGGGTTAAAGAGACGGTTCGGGTTGGGATTGGACCTAGGGTTAGGGTTATGTTGAGGGCTAGGGTTAGAGAGACGGTTGGGGTTGGGATTGGACCTAGGGTTAGGGTTATGTTGAGGGCTAGGGTTAGAGAGATGGTTACGGTTGGGATTGGACCTAGGGTTAGGGTTATGTTGAGGGCTAGCGTTAGAGAGACGGTTACGGTTGGGATTGGACCTAGGGTTAGGGTTATGTTGAGGGCTAGGGTTAGAGAGACGGTTAGGGTTGGGATTGGACCTAGGGTTAGGGTTATGTTGAGGGCTAGGGTTAGAGAGACGGTTAGGGTTGTGATTGGACCTAGGGTTAGGGTTACGTTGAGGGATAGGGTTAGAGAGACGGTTAGGGTGGGGATTGGACCTAGGGTTAGGGTTATGTTGAGGGCTAGTGTTAGAGAGACGGTTTGGGTTGGGATTGTCCTAGGGTTCGGGTTATGTTGAGGGCTAGGGTTAGAGAGACGGTTTGGGTTGGGATGTGACCTAGGGTTAGGGTTATGTTGAGGGCTAGGGTTAGAGAGACGGTTAGTGTTGGGATTGGACCTAGGGTTAGGGTTATGTTGAGGGCTAGGGTTAGAGAGATGGTTACGGTTGGGATTGGACCTAGGGTTAGGGTTATGTTGAGGGCTAGGGTTAGAGAGACGGTTAGGGTTGGGATTGGACCTAGGGTTAGGGTTATGTTGAGGGCTAGGGTTAGAGAGACGTTTAGGGTTGGGATTGGACCTAGGGTTAGCGTTATGTTGAGGGCTAGGGTTAGAGAGATGGTTAGGGTGGGGATTGGACCTAGGGTTAGGGTTATGTTTAGGGCTAGGGTTAGAGAGACGGTTAGGGTTGGGATTGGACCTAGGGTTAGGGTTATGTTGAGGGCTAGGGTTAGAGAGACGGTTAGGGTTGGGATTGGACCTAGGGTTAGGGTTATGTTGAGGGCTAGGGTTAGAGAGACGGTTTGGGTTGGGATTGGACCTAGGGTTAGGGTTATGTTGAGGGCTAGGGTTAGAGAGACGTTTAGGGTTGGGATTGGACCTAGGGTTAGGGTTATGTTGAGGGCTAGGGTTAGAGAGATGGTTACGGTTGGGATTGGACCTAGGGTTAGGGTTATGTTGAGGGCTAGGGTTAGAGAGACGGTTAGGGTTGGGATTGGGCCTAGGGTTGGGTTATGTTGAGGGCTAGGGATAGAGAGACGGTTAGGGTTGGGATTGGACCTAGGGTTAGGGTTATGTTGAGGGCTAGGGTTAGAGAGACGGTTAGGGTTGGGATTGGACCTAGGGTTAGGGTTATGCTGAGGGCTAGGTTTAGAGAGACGGTTTGGGTTGGGATTGGACCTAGGGTTAGGGTTATGTTGAGGGCTAGGGTTAGAGCGACGGTTAGGGTGGGGATTGGACCTAGGGATAGGGTTATGTTGAGGGCTAGGGTTAGAGAGACGGTTAGGTTTGGGATTGGACCTAGGGTTAGGGTTATGTTGAGGGCTAGGTTTACAGAGACGGTTTGGGTTGGGATTGGACCTAGGGTTAGGGTTATGTTGAGGGCTAGGTTTAGAGAGACGGTTCGGGTTGGGATTGGACCTAGGGTTAGGGTTATGTTGAGGGCTAGGGTTAGAGAGACGGTTAGGGTTGGGATTGGACCTAGGGTTAGGGTTATGTTGAGGGCTATGGTTAGAGAGATGGTTACGGTTGGGATTGGACCTAGGGTTAGGGTTATGTTGAGGGCTAGGGTTAGAGAGATGGTTACGGTTGGGATTGGACCTAGGGTTAGGGTTATGTTGAGGGCTAGGGTTAGAGAGACGGTTAGGGTTGGGATTGGACCTAGGGTTAAGGTTATGTTGAGGGCTAGGGTTAGAGAGACGGATAGGGTTGGGATTGGTCCTAGGGTTAGGGTTATGTTGAGGGCTAGGGTTAGAGAGACGGTTAGGGTTGGGATTGGACCTAGGGTTAGGGTTATGTTGAGGGCTGGCGTTAGAGAGATGGTTACGGTTGGGATTGGACCTAGGGTTAGGGTTATGTTGAGGGCTAGGGCTAGAGAGACGGTTAGGGTTGGGATTGGACCTAGGGTTAGGGTTATGTTGAGGGCTAGGGTTAGAGAGACGGTTAGGGTTGGGATTGGACCTAGGGTTAGGGTTATGTTGAGGGCTAGGGTTAGAGAGATGGTTAGGGTTGGGATTGGACCTAGGGTTAGGGTTATGTTGAGGGCTAGGGTTAGAGAGACAGTTAGGGTGGGGATTGGACCTAGGGTTAGGGTTATGTTGAGGGCTAGGGTTAGAGAGACGGTTAGGGTTGGGATTGGACCTAGGGTTAGGGTTATGTTGAGGGCTAGGGTTAGAGAGACAGTTAGGGTGGGGATTGGACCTAGGGTTAGGGTTATGTTGAGGGCTAGGGTTAGAGAGACGGTTAGGGTTGGGATTGGACCTAGGGTTAGGGTTATGTTGAGGGCTAGGGTTAGAGAGACGGTTTGGGTTGGGATTGGACCTAGGGTTAGGGTTATGTTGAGGGCTAGGGTTAGAGAGACGGTTAGGGTTGGGATTGGACCTAGGGTTAGGGTTATGTTGAGGGCTAGGGTTAGAGAGATGGTTACGGTTGGGATTGGACCTAGGGTTAGGGTTATGTTGAGGGCTAGGGTTAGAGAGACGGTTAGGGTTGGGATTGGACCTAGGGTTAGGGTTATGTTGAGGGCTAGGGTTAGAGAGACGGTTACTGTTGGGATTGGACCTAGGGTTAGGTTTATGTTGAGGGCAAGGGTTAGAGAGATGGTTACGGTTGGGATTGGACCTAGGGTTAGGGTTATGTTGAGGGCTAGCGTTAGAGAGACGGTTACGGTTGGGATTGGACCTAGGGTTAGGGTTATGTTGAGGGCTAGGGTTAGAGAGACGGTTAGGGTTGGGATTGGACCTAGGGTTAGGGTTATGTTGAGGGCTAGGCTTAGAGAGTCGGTTAGGGTGGGGATTGGACCTAGGGTTAGGGTTATGTTGAGAGCTAGGGTTAGAGAGACGGTTAGGGTTGGGATTGGACCTAGGGTTAGGGTTATGTTGAGGCCTAGGGTTAGAGAGACGGTTAGGGTTGGGATTGGACCTAGGGTTAGGATTATGTTGAGGGCTAGGGTTAGAGAGACGGTTAGGGTTGGGATTGGACCTAGGGTTAGGGTTATGTTGAGGGCTAGGGATAGAGAGACGGTTAGGGTTGGGATTGGACCTAGGGTTAGGGTTATGTTGAGGGCTAGGGTTAGAGAGACGGTTAGGGTTGGGATTGGACCTAGGGTTAGGGTTATGTTGAGGCCTAGGGTTAGAGAGACGGTTCGGGTTGGGATTGGACCTAGGGTTAGGGTTATGTTGAGGGCTAGGGTTAGAGAGACGGTTAGGGTTGGGATTGGACCTAGGGTTAGGGTTATGTTGAGGGCTAGGGATAGAGAGACGGTTAGGGTTGGGATTGGACCTAGGGTTAGGGTTATGTTGAGGGCTAGGGTTAGAGAGACGGTTAGGGTTGGGATTGGACCTAGGGT
The DNA here is from genome assembly GCF_964146895.1 of Miniopterus schreibersii. NCBI lineage: Eukaryota > Metazoa > Chordata > Mammalia > Chiroptera > Miniopteridae > Miniopterus > Miniopterus schreibersii. The sequence continues at coordinate 83,453 of NW_027669755.1, read as the reverse complement.
TAGGGTTATGTTGAGGGCTAGGGTTAGAGAGACGGTTAGGGTTGGGATTGGACCTAGGGTTAGGGTTATGTTGAGGGCTAGGGTTAGAGAGACGGTTAGGGTTGGGATTGGACCTAGGGTTAGGGTTATGTTGAGGGCTAGGGTTAGAGAGACGGTTTGGGTTGGGATTGGACCTAGGGTTAGGGTTATGTTGAGGGTTAGGGTTATAGGGACGGTTAGGGTTGGGATTGGACCTAGGGTTAGGGTTATGTTGAGGGCTAGGGTTAGAGAGACGGTTCGGGTTGGGATTGGACCTAGGGTTAGGGTTATGTAGAGGGCTAGGGTTAGAGAGATGGTTATGGTTGGGATTGGACCTAGGGTTAGGGTTATGTTGAGGGCTAGGGTTAGAGAGACGGTTCGGGTTGGGATTGGACCTAGGGTTAGGGTTATGTTGAGGGCTAGGTTTAGAGAGACGGTTCGGGTTGGGATTGGACCTAGGGTTAGGGTTATGTTGAGGGCTAGGGTTAGAAAGACGGTTAGGGTTGGGATTGGACCTAGGGTTAGGGTTATATTGAGGGCTAGGGATAGAGAGACGGTTAGGGTTGGGATTGGACCTAGGGTTAGGGTTAAGTTGAGGGCTAGGGTTAGAGAGACGGTTAGGGTTGGGATTGGACCTAGGGTTAGGGTTATGTTGAGGGCTAGGGTTAGAGGGACGGTTAGGGTTGTGATTGGACCTAGGGTTAGGGTTATGTTGAGGGCTAGGGTTAGAGAGACGGTTTGGGTTGGGATTGGACCTAGGGTTAGGGTTATGTTGAGGGTTAGGCTTATAGGGACGGTTAGGGTTGGGATTGGACCTAGGGTTAGGGTTATGTTGAGGGCTAGGGTTAGAGAGACGGTAGGGTTGGGATTGGACCTAGGGTTAGGGTTATGTTGAGGGCTAGGGTTAGAGAGACGGTTAGGGTTGGGATTGGACCTAGGGTTAGGGTTATGTTGAGGGCTAGGGTTAGAGAGATGGGTACGGTTGGGATTGGACCTAGGGTTAGGGTTATGTTGAGGGCTAGTGATAGAGGGACGGTTCGGGTTGGGATTGGACCTAGGGTTAGGGTTATGTTGAGGGCTAGGGTTAGACAGACGGTTCGGGTTGGGATTGGACCTAGGGTTAGGGTTATGTTGAGGGCTAGGGTTAGAGAGATGGTTACGGTTGGGATTGGACCTTGGGTTAGGGTTAAGTTGAGGGCTAGGGTTAGAGAGACGGTTCGGGTTGGGATTGGACCTAGGGTTAGGGTTATGTTGAGGGCTAGGGTTAGAGAGATGGTTCGGGTTGGGATTGGACCTAGGGTTAGGGTTATGTTGAGGGCTAGGGTTAGAGAGACGGTTAGGGTTGGTATTGGACCTAGGGTTAGGGTTATGTTGAGGGCTAGGGATAGAGAGACGGTTAGGGTTGGGATTGGACCTAGGGTTAGGGTTAAGTTGTGGGCTAGGGTTAGAGAGACGGTTAGGGTTGGGATTGGACCTAGGGTTAGGGTATGTTGAGGGCTAGGGTTAGAGAGACGGTTAGGGTGGGGATTGGACCTAGGGTTAGTGTTCTGTTGAGGGCTAGGGTTAGAGAGACGGTTAGGGTTGGGATTGGACCTAGGGTTAGGGTTATGTTGAGGGCTAGGGTTAGAGAGACGGTTTGGGCTGGGATTGGACCTAGGGTTAGGGTTATGTTGAGGGCTAGGGTTAGAGAGACGGTTAGGTTTGGGTTTGGACCTAGGGTTAGGGTTATGTTGAGGGCTAGGGTTAGAGAGATGGTTACGGTTGGGATTGGACCTAGGGTTAGGGTTATGTTGAGGGCTAGGGTTAGAGAGACGGTTAGGGTTGGGATTGGACCTAGGGTTAGGGTTATGTTGAGGGCTAGGGATAGAGAGACGGTTAGGGATGGGATTGGACCTAGGGTTAGGGTTATGTTGAGGGCTAGGGTTAGAGAGACGGTTTGGGTTGGGATTGGACCTAGGGTTAGGTTTATGTTGAGGGCTAGGGTTAGAGAGACGGTTAGGGTGGGGATTGGACCTAGGGATAGGGTTATGTTGAGGGGTAGGGTTAGAGAGACGGTTAGGGTTGGGATTGGACCTAGGGTTAGGGTTATGTTGAGGGCTAGGGTGAGAGAGACGGTTAGGGTTGGGATTGGACCTAGGGTTAGGGTTATGTTGAGGGCTAGGGTTAGAGAGACGGTTCGGGTTGGGATTGGACCTAGGGTTAGGGTTATGTTGAGGGCTAGGGTTAGAGAGAGGGTTCGGGTTGGGATTGGACCTAGGGTTAGGGTTATGTTGAGGGCTATGGTTAGAGAGACGGTTCGGGTTGGGATTGGACCTAGGGTTAGGGTTATGTTGAGGGCTAGGGTTAGAGAGACGGTTCGGGTTGGGATTGGACCTAGGGTTAGGGTTATGTTGAGGGCTAGGGTTAGAGAGATGGTTACGGTTGGGATTGGACCTAGGGTTAGGGTTATGTTGAGGGCTAGGGTTAGAGAGACGGTTACGGTTGGGATTGGACCTAGGGTTAGGGTTATGTTGAGGGCTAGGGTTAGAGAGACGGTTAGGGTTGGGATTGGACCTAGGGTTAGGGTTATGTTGAAGGCTAGGGTTAGAGAGACGGTTAGGGTTGGGATTGGACCTAGGGTTAGGGTTATGTTGAGTGCTAGGGTTAGAGAGACGGTTAGGGTGGGGATGGGACCTAGGGTTAGGGTTATGTTGAGGGCTAGGGTTAGAGAGAGGGTTAGGGTTGGGATTGGACCTAGGGTTAGGGTTATGTTGAGGGCTAGGGTTAGAGAGACGGTTTGGGTTGGGATTGGACCTAGGGTTAGGGTTATGTTGAGGGCTAGGGTTAGAGAGACGGTTAGGGTTGGGATTGGACCTAGGGTTAGGGTTATGTTGAGGGCTAGGGTTAGAGACATGGTTACGGTTGGAATTGGACCTAGGGTTAGGGTTATGTTGAGGGCTAGGGTTAGAGAGACGGTTAGGGTTGGGATTGGACCTAGGGTTAGGGTTATGTTGAGGGCTAGGGTTAGAGAGATGGTTACGGTTGGGATTGGACCTAGGGTTAGGGTTATGTTGAGGGCTAGGGTTAGAGAGATGGTTAGGGTGGGGATTGGACCTAGGGTTAGGGTTATGTTGAGGGCTAGGGTTAGAGAGACGGTTAGGGTTGGGATTGGACCTAGGGTTAGGGTTATGTTGAGGGCTAGGGTTAGAGAGACGGTTTGGGTTGGGATTGGACCTAGGGTTAGGGTTATGTTGAGGGCTAGGGTTAGAGAGATGGTTACGGTTGGGATTGGACCTAGGGTTAGGGTTATGTTGAGGGCTAGGGTTAGAGAGATGGTTAGGGTGGGGATTGGACCTAGGGTTAGGGTTATGTTGAGGGCTAGGGTTAGAGAGACGGTTAGGGTTGGGATTGGACCTAGGGTTAGGGTTATGTTGAGGGCTAGGGTTAGAGAGACGGTTTGGGTTGGGATTGGACCTAGGGTTAGGGTTATGTTGAGGGCTAGGGTTAGAGAGATGGTTACGGTTGGGATTGGACCTAGGGTTAGGGTTATGTTGAGGGCTAGGGTTAGAGAGATGGTTAGGGTGGGGATTGGACCTAGGGTTAGGGTTATGTTGAGGGCTAGGGTTAGAGAGACGGTTAGGGTTGGGATTGGACCTAGGGTTAGGGTTATGTTGAGGGCTAGGGTTAGAGAGACGGTTTGGGTTGGGATTGGACCTAGGGTTAGGGTTATGTTGAGGGCTAGGGTTAGAGAGACGGTTTGGGTTGGGATTGGACCTAGGGTTAGGGTTATGTTGAGGGCTAGGGTTAGAGAGAAGGTTAGGATTGGGATTGGACCTAGGGGTAGGGTTATGTTGAGGGCTAGGGATAGAGAGACGGTTAGGGTTGGGATTGGACCTAGGGTTAGGGTTATGTTGAGGGCTAGGGTTAGACAGACGGTTAGGGTGGGGATTGGACCTAGGGTTAGGGTTATGTTGAGGGCTAGGGTTAGAGAGACGGTTAGGGTTGGGATTGGACCTAGGGTTAGGGTTATGTTGAGGACTAGGGTTAGAGAGACGGTTTGGGTTGGGATTGGACCTAGGGTTAGGGTTATGTTGAGGGCTAGGGTTAGAGAGACGGTTAGGGTTGGGATTGGACCTAGGGTTAGGGTTATGTTGAGGGCTAGGGTTAGAGAGATGGTTACGGTTGGGATTGGACCTAGGGTAAGGTTATGTTGAGGGCTAGGGTTAGAGAGACGGTTAGGGTTGGGATTGGACCTAGGGTTACGGTTATATTGAGGGCTAGGGTTAGAGATACGGTTAGGGTTGGGATTGGACCTAGGGTTAGGGTTATGTTGAGGGCTAGGGTTAGAGAGACGGTTAGGGTGGGGATTGTACCTAGGGTTAGGGTTATGTTGAGGGCTAGGGTTAGAGAGACGGTTAGGGTTGGGATTGGACCTAGGGTTAGGGTTATGTTGAGGGCTAGGGTTAGAGAGACGGTTTGGGTTGGGATTGGACCTAGGGTTAGGTTTATGTTGAGGGCTAGGGTTAGAGAGACGGTTAGGGTTGGGATTGGACCTAGGGTTAGGGTTATGTTGAGGGCTAGGGTTAGAGAGATGGTTACTGTTGGGATTGGACCTAGGGTTAGGGTTATGTTGAGGGTTAGCGTTAGAGAGACGGTTAGGGTTGGGATTGGACCTAGGGTTAGGGTTATGTTGAGGGCTAGGGTTAGAGAGACGGTTAGGGTTGGGATTGGACCTAGGGTTAGGGTTATGTTGAGGGCTAGGGTTAGAGAGATGGTTACGGTTGGGATTGGACCTAGGGTTAGGGTTATGTTGAGGGCTAGGGTTAGAGATACGGTTAGGGTTGGGATTGGACCTAGGGTTAGGGTTATGTTGAGGGCTAGGGTTAGAGAGACGGTTAGGGTGGGGATTGTACCTAGGGTTAGGGTTATGTTGAGGGCTAGGGTTAGAGAGACGGTTAGGGTTGGGATTGGACCTAGGGTTAGGGTTATGTTGAGGGCTAGGGTTAGAGAGATGGTTACGGTTGGGATTGGACCTAGGGTTAGGGTTATGTTGAGGGCTAGGGTTAGAGATACGGTTAGGGTTGGGATTGGACCTAGGGTTAGGGTTATGTTGAGGGCTAGGGTTAGAGAGACGGTTAGGGTGGGGATTGTACCTAGGGTTAGGGTTATGTTGAGGGCTAGGGTTAGAGAGACGGTTAGGGTTGGGATTGGACCTAGGGTTAGGGTTATGTTGAGGGCTAGGGTTAGAGAGACGGTTTGGGTTGGGATTGGACCTAGGGTTAGGTTTATGTTGAGGGCTAGGGTTAGAGAGACGGTTAGGGTTGGGATTGGACCTAGGGTTAGGGTTATGTTGAGGGCTAGGGTTAGAGAGATGGTTACGGTTGGGATTGGACCTAGGGTTAGGGTTATGTTGAGGGCTAGGGTTAGAGAGATGGTTAGGGTGGGGATTGGACCTAGGGTTAGGGTTATGTTGAGGGCTAGGGTTAGAGAGACGGTTAGGGTTGGGATTGGACCTAGGGTTAGGGTTATGTTGAGGGCTAGGGTTAGAGAGACGGTTTGGGTTGGGATTGGACCTAGGGTTAGGGTTATGTTGAGGGCTAGGGTTAGAGAGATGGTTACGGTTGGGATTGGACCTAGGGTTAGGGTTATGTTGAGGGCTAGGGTTAGAGAGATGGTTAGGGTGGGGATTGGACCTAGGGTTAGGGTTATGTTGAGGGCTAGGGTTAGAGAGACGGTTAGGGTTGGGATTGGACCTAGGGTTAGGGTTATGTTGAGGGCTAGGGTTAGAGAGACGGTTTGGGTTGGGATTGGACCTAGGGTTAGGGTTATGTTGAGGGCTAGGGTTAGAGAGATGGTTACGGTTGGGATTGGACCTAGGTTAGGGTTATGTTGAGGGCTAGGGTTAGAGAGATGGTTAGGGTGGGGATTGGACCTAGGGTTAGGGTTATGTTGAGGGCTAGGGTTAGAGAGACGGTTAGGGTTGGGATTGGACCTAGGGTTAGGGTTATGTTGAGGGCTAGGGTTAGAGAGACGGTTTGGGTTGGGATTGGACCTAGGGTTAGGGTTATGTTGAGGGCTAGGGTTAGAGAGAAGGTTAGGATTGGGATTGGACCTAGGGGTAGGGTTATGTTGAGGGCTAGGGATAGAGAGACGGTTAGGGTTGGGATTGGACCTAGGGTTAGGGTTATGTTGAGGGCTAGGGTTAGACAGACGGTTAGGGTGGGGATTGGACCTAGGGTTAGGGTTATGTTGAGGGCTAGGGTTAGAGAGACGGTTAGGGTTGGGATTGGACCTAGGGTTAGGGTTATGTTGAGGACTAGGGTTAGAGAGACGGTTTGGGTTGGGATTGGACCTAGGGTTAGGGTTATGTTGAGGGCTAGGGTTAGAGAGACGGTTAGGGTTGGGATTGGACCTAGGGTTAGGGTTATGTTGAGGGCTAGGGTTAGAGAGATGGTTACGGTTGGGATTGGACCTAGGGTAAGGTTATGTTGAGGGCTAGGGTTAGAGAGACGGTTAGGGTTGGGATTGGACCTAGGGTTAGGGTTATGTTGAGGGCTAGGGTTAGAGATACGGTTAGGGTTGGGATTGGACCTAGGGTTAGAGTTATGTTGAGGGCTAGGGTTAGAGAGACGGTTAGGGTGGGGATTGTACCTAGGGTTAGGGTTATGTTGAGGGCTAGGGTTAGAGAGACGGTTAGGGTTGGGATTGGACCTAGGGTTAGGGTTATGTTGAGGGCTAGGGTTAGAGAGACGGTTTGGGTTGGGATTGGACCTAGGGTTAGGTTTATGTTGAGGGCTAGGGTTAGAGAGACGGTTAGGGTTGGGATTGGACCTAGGGTTAGTGTTATGTTGAGGGCTAGGGTTAGAGAGATGGTTACGGTTGGGATTGGACCTAGGGTTAGGGTTATGTTGAGGGCTAGGGTTAGAGAGACGGTTAGGGTTGGGATTGGACCTAGGGTTAGGGTTATGTGGAGGGCTAGGGTTAGAGAGACGGTTAGCGTTGGGATTGGACCTAGGGTTAGGGTTATGTTGACGGCTAGGGTTAGCGAGACGGTTAGGGTGGGGATTGGACCTAGGGTTAGGGTTATGTTGAGGGCTAGGGTTAGAGAGACGGTTAGGGTTGGGATTGGACCTAGGGTTAGGGTTATGTTGAGGGCTAGGGTTAGAGAGACGGTTTGGGTTGGGATTGGACCTAGGGTTAGGGTTATGTTGAGGGCTAGGGTTAGAGAGACGGTTAGGGTTGCGATTGGACCTAGGGTTAGGGTTATGTTGAGGGCTAGGGTTAGAGAGACGGTTAGGGTGGGGATTGGACCTAGGGTTAGGGTTATGTTGAGGGCTTGGGAGGAGAGACGGTTAGGGTTGGGATTGGACCTAGGGTTAGGGTTATGTTGAGGGCTAGGGTTAGAGAGACGGTTAGGGTTGGGATTGGACCTAGGGTTAGGGTTATGTTGAGGGCTAGGGTTAGAGAGACGGTTAGGGTGGGGATTGGACCTAGGGTTAGGGTTATGTTGAGGGCTAGGGTTAGAGAGAAGGTTAGGGTTGGGATTGGACCTAGGGTTAGGGTTATGTTGAGGGCTAGGGTTAGAGAGACGGTTTGGGTTGGGATTGGACCTAGGGTTAGGGTTATGTTGAGGGCTAGGGTTAGAGAGACGGTTAGGGTTGGGATTGGACCTAGGGTTAGGGTTATGTCGAGGGCTAGGGTTAGAGAGATGGTTACGGTTGCGATTGGACCTAGGGTTCGGGTTATGTTGAGGGCTAGGGTTAGAGAGACGGTTAGGGTTGGGATTGGACCTAGGGTTAGGGTGATGTTGAGGGCTAGGGTTAGAGAGACGGTTAGGGTTGGGATTGGACCTAGGGTTAGGGTTATGTTGAGGGCTAGGGTTAGAGAGACGGTTAGTGTTGGGATTGGACCTAGGGTTAGGGTTATGTTGAGGGCTAGGGTTAGAGAGACGGTTAGGGTTGGGATTGGACCCAGGGTTAGGGTTATGTTGAGGGCTAGGGTTAGAGAGACGGTTAGGGTTGGCATTGGACCTAGGGTTAGGGTTATGTTGAGGGCTAGGGTTAGAGAGACGGTTTGGGTTGGGATTGGACCTAGGGTTAGGGTTATGTTGAGGGCTAGGGTTAGAGAGACGGTTAGGGTTGGGATTGGACCTAGGGTTAGGGTTATGTTGAGGGCTAGTGATAGAGATACGATTAGGGTTGGGATTGGACCTAGGGTTAGGGTTGTGTTGAGGGCTAGGGTTAGAGAGACGGTTAGGGTTGGGATTGGACGTAGGGTTAGGGTTATGTTGAGGGCTAGGATAGAGAGACGGTTAGGGTGGGGATTGGACCTAGGGTTAGGGTTATGTTTAGGGCTAGGGTTAGAGAGACGGTTTGGGTTGGGATTGGACTTAGGGTTAGGGTTATGTTGAGGGCTAGGGTTAGAGAGACGGTTCGGGTTGGGATTGGACCTAGGGTTAGGGTTATGTTGAGGGCTATGGTTAGAGTGATGGTTACGGTTGGGATTGGACCTAGGGTTAGGGTTATGTTGAGGGCTAGGGTTAGAGAGACGGTTAGGGTTGGGATTGGACCTAGGGTTAGGGTTATGTTGAGGGCTAGGGTTAGAGATACGGTTAGGGTTGGGATTGGACCTAGGGTTAGGGTTATGTTGAGGGCTAGGGTTAGAGAGACGGTTAGGTTTGGGTTTGGACCTAGGGTTAGGGTTATGTTGAGGGCTAGGGTTAGAGAGATGGTTACGGTTGGGATTGGACCTAGGGTTAGGGTTATGTTGAGGGCTAGGGTTAGAGAGACGGTTAGGGTTGGGATTGGACCTAGGGTTAGGGTTATGTTGAGGGCTAGGGATAGAGAGACGGTTAGGGATGGGATTGGACCTAGGGTTAGGGTTATGTTGAGGGCTAGGGTTAGAGAGACGGTTTGGGTTGGGATTGGACCTAGGGTTAGGTTTATGTTGAGGGCTAGGGTTAGAGAGACGGTTAGGGTGGGGATTGGACCTAGGGATAGGGTTATGTTGAGGGGTAGGGTTAGAGAGACGGTTAGGGTTGGGATTGGACCTAGGGTTAGGGTTATGTTGAGGGCTAGGGTGAGAGAGACGGTTAGGGTTGGGATTGGACCTAGGGTTAGGGTTATGTTGAGGGCTAGGGTTAGAGAGACGGTTCGGGTTGGGATTGGACCTAGGGTTAGGGTTATGTTGAGGGCTAGGGTTAGAGAGAGGGTTCGGGTTGGGATTGGACCTAGGGTTAGGGTTATGTTGAGGGCTATGGTTAGAGAGACGGTTCGGGTTGGGATTGGACCTAGGGTTAGGGTTATGTTGAGGGCTAGGGTTAGAGAGACGGTTCGGGTTGGGATTGGACCTAGGGTTAGGGTTATGTTGAGGGCTAGGGTTAGAGAGATGGTTACGGTTGGGATTGGACCTAGGGTTAGGGTTATGTTGAGGGCTAGGGTTAGAGAGACTGTTACGGTTGGGATTGGACCTAGGGTTAGGGTTATGTTGAGGGCTAGGGTTAGAGAGACGGTTAGGGTTGGGATTGGACCTAGGGTTAGGGTTATGTTGAAGGCTAGGGTTAGAGAGACGGTTAGGGTTGGGATTGGACCTAGGGTTAGGGTTATGTTGAGTGCTAGGGTTAGAGAGACGGTTAGGGTGGGGATGGGACCTAGGGTTAGGGTTATGTTGAGGGCTAGGGTTAGAGAGAGGGTTAGGGTTGGGATTGGACCTAGGGTTAGGGTTATGTTGAGGGCTAGGGTTAGAGAGACGGTTTGGGTTGGGATTGGACCTAGGGTTAGGGTTATGTTGAGGGCTAGGGTTAGAGAGACGGTTAGGGTTGGGATTGGACCTAGGGTTAGGGTTATGTTGAGGGCTAGGGTTAGAGACATGGTTACGGTTGGAATTGGACCTAGGGTTAGGGTTATGTTGAGGGCTAGGGTTAGAGAGACGGTTAGGGTTGGGATTGGACCTAGGGTTAGGGTTATGTTGAGGGCTAGGGTTAGAGAGATGGTTACGGTTGGGATTGGACCTAGGGTTAGGGTTATGTTGAGGGCTAGGGTTAGAGAGATGGTTAGGGTGGGGATTGGACCTAGGGTTAGGGTTATGTTGAGGGCTAGGGTTAGAGAGACGGTTAGGGTTGGGATTGGACCTAGGGTTAGGGTTATGTTGAGGGCTAGGGTTAGAGAGACGGTTTGGGTTGGGATTGGACCTAGGGTTAGGGTTATGTTGAGGGCTAGGGTTAGAGAGATGGTTACGGTTGGGATTGGACCTAGGGTTAGGGTTATGTTGAGGGCTAGGGTTAGAGAGATGGTTAGGGTGGGGATTGGACCTAGGGTTAGGGTTATGTTGAGGGCTAGGGTTAGAGAGACGGTTAGGGTTGGGATTGGACCTAGGGTTAGGGTTATGTTGAGGGCTAGGGTTAGAGAGACGGTTTGGGTTGGGATTGGACCTAGGGTTAGGGTTATGTTGAGGGCTAGGGTTAGAGAGATGGTTACGGTTGGGATTGGACCTAGGGTTAGGGTTATGTTGAGGGCTAGGGTTAGAGAGATGGTTAGGGTGGGGATTGGACCTAGGGTTAGGGTTATGTTGAGGGCTAGGGTTAGAGAGACGGTTAGGGTTGGGATTGGACCTAGGGTTAGGGTTATGTTGAGGGCTAGGGTTAGAGAGACGGTTTGGGTTGGGATTGGACCTAGGGTTAGGGTTATGTTGAGGGCTAGGGTTAGAGAGACGGTTTGGGTTGGGATTGGACCTAGGGTTAGGGTTATGTTGAGGGCTAGGGTTAGAGAGAAGGTTAGGATTGGGATTGGACCTAGGGGTAGGGTTATGTTGAGGGCTAGGGATAGAGAGACGGTTAGGGTTGGGATTGGACCTAGGGTTAGGGTTATGTTGAGGGCTAGGGTTAGACAGACGGTTAGGGTGGGGATTGGACCTAGGGTTAGGGTTATGTTGAGGGCTAGGGTTAGAGAGACGGTTAGGGTTGGGATTGGACCTAGGGTTAGGGTTATGTTGAGGACTAGGGTTAGAGAGACGGTTTGGGTTGGGATTGGACCTAGGGTTAGGGTTATGTTGAGGGCTAGGGTTAGAGAGACGGTTAGGGTTGGGATTGGACCTAGGGTTAGGGTTATGTTGAGGGCTAGGGTTAGAGAGATGGTTACGGTTGGGATTGGACCTAGGGTAAGGTTATGTTGAGGGCTAGGGTTAGAGAGACGGTTAGGGTTGGGATTGGACCTAGGGTTACGGTTATGTTGAGGGCTAGGGTTAGAGATACGGTTAGGGTTGGGATTGGACCTAGGGTTAGGGTTATGTTGAGGGCTAGGGTTAGAGAGACGGTTAGGGTGGGGATTGTACCTAGGGTTAGGGTTATGTTGAGGGCTAGGGTTAGAGAGACGGTTAGGGTTGGGATTGGACCTAGGGTTAGGGTTATGTTGAGGGCTAGGGTTAGAGAGACGGTTTGGGTTGGGATTGGACCTAGGGTTAGGTTTATGTTGAGGGCTAGGGTTAGAGAGACGGTTAGGGTTGGGATTGGACCTAGGGTTAGGGTTATGTTGAGGGCTAGGGTTAGAGAGATGGTTACTGTTGGGATTGGACCTAGGGTTAGGGTTATGTTGAGGGTTAGCGTTAGAGAGACGGTTAGGGTTGGGATTGGACCTAGGGTTAGGGTTATGTTGAGGGCTAGGGTTAGAGAGACGGTTAGGGTTGGGATTGGACCTAGGGTTAGGGTTATGTTGAGGGCTAGGGTTAGAGAGATGGTTACGGTTGGGATTGGACCTAGGGTTAGGGTTATGTTGAGGGCTAGGGTTAGAGATACGGTTAGGGTTGGGATTGGACCTAGGGTTAGGGTTATGTTGAGGGCTAGGGTTAGAGAGACGGTTAGGGTGGGGATTGTACCTAGGGTTAGGGTTATGTTGAGGGCTAGGGTTAGAGAGACGGTTAGGGTTGGGATTGGACCTAGGGTTAGGGTTATGTTGAGGGCTAGGGTTAGAGAGATGGTTACGGTTGGGATTGGACCTAGGGTTAGGGTTATGTTGAGGGCTAGGGTTAGAGATACGGTTAGGGTTGGGATTGGACCTAGGGTTAGGGTTATGTTGAGGGCTAGGGTTAGAGAGACGGTTAGGGTGGGGATTGTACCTAGGGTTAGGGTTATGTTGAGGGCTAGGGTTAGAGAGACGGTTAGGGTTGGGATTGGACCTAGGGTTAGGGTTATGTTGAGGGCTAGGGTTAGAGAGACGGTTTGGGTTGGGATTGGACCTAGGGTTAGGTTTATGTTGAGGGCTAGGGTTAGAGAGACGGTTAGGGTTGGGATTGGACCTAGGGTTAGGGTTATGTTGAGGGCTAGGGTTAGAGAGATGGTTACGGTTGGGATTGGACCTAGGGTTAGGGTTATGTTGAGGGCTAGGGTTAGAGAGATGGTTAGGGTGGGGATTGGACCTAGGGTTAGGGTTATGTTGAGGGCTAGGGTTAGAGAGACGGTTAGGGTTGGGATTGGACCTAGGGTTAGGGTTATGTTGAGGGCTAGGGTTAGAGAGACGGTTTGGGTTGGGATTGGACCTAGGGTTAGGGTTATGTTGAGGGCTAGGGTTAGAGAGATGGTTACGGTTGGGATTGGACCTAGGGTTAGGGTTATGTTGAGGGCTAGGGTTAGAGAGATGGTTAGGGTGGGGATTGGACCTAGGGTTAGGGTTATGTTGAGGGCTAGGGTTAGAGAGACGGTTAGGGTTGGGATTGGACCTAGGGTTAGGGTTATGTTGAGGGCTAGGGTTAGAGAGACGGTTTGGGTTGGGATTGGACCTAGGGTTAGGGTTATGTTGAGGGCTAGGGTTAGAGAGATGGTTACGGTTGGGATTGGACCTAGGTTAGGGTTATGTTGAGGGCTAGGGTTAGAGAGATGGTTAGGGTGGGGATTGGACCTAGGGTTAGGGTTATGTTGAGGGCTAGGGTTAGAGAGACGGTTAGGGTTGGGATTGGACCTAGGGTTAGGGTTATGTTGAGGGCTAGGGTTAGAGAGACGGTTTGGGTTGGGATTGGACCTAGGGTTAGGGTTATGTTGAGGGCTAGGGTTAGAGAGAAGGTTAGGATTGGGATTGGACCTAGGGGTAGGGTTATGTTGAGGGCTAGGGATAGAGAGACGGTTAGGGTTGGGATTGGACCTAGGGTTAGGGTTATGTTGAGGGCTAGGGTTAGACAGACGGTTAGGGTGGGGATTGGACCTAGGGTTAGGGTTATGTTGAGGGCTAGGGTTAGAGAGACGGTTAGGGTTGGGATTGGACCTAGGGTTAGGGTTATGTTGAGGACTAGGGTTAGAGAGACGGTTTGGGTTGGGATTGGACCTAGGGTTAGGGTTATGTTGAGGGCTAGGGTTAGAGAGACGGTTAGGGTTGGGATTGGACCTAGGGTTAGGGTTATGTTGAGGGCTAGGGTTAGAGAGATGGTTACGGTTGGGATTGGACCTAGGGTAAGGTTATGTTGAGGGCTAGGGTTAGAGAGACGGTTAGGGTTGGGATTGGACCTAGGGTTAGGGTTATGTTGAGGGCTAGGGTTAGAGATACGGTTAGGGTTGGGATTGGACCTAGGGTTAGAGTTATGTTGAGGGCTAGGGTTAGAGAGACGGTTAGGGTGGGGATTGTACCTAGGGTTAGGGTTATGTTGAGGGCTAGGGTTAGAGAGACGGTTAGGGTTGGGATTGGACCTAGGGTTAGGGTTATGTTGAGGGCTAGGGTTAGAGAGACGGTTTGGGTTGGGATTGGACCTAGGGTTAGGTTTATGTTGAGGGCTAGGGTTAGAGAGACGGTTAGGGTTGGGATTGGACCTAGGGTTAGTGTTATGTTGAGGGCTAGGGTTAGAGAGATGGTTACGGTTGGGATTGGACCTAGGGTTAGGGTTATGTTGAGGGCTAGGGTTAGAGAGACGGTTAGGGTTGGGATTGGACCTAGGGTTAGGGTTATGTGGAGGGCTAGGGTTAGAGAGACGGTTAGCGTTGGGATTGGACCTAGGGTTAGGGTTATGTTGACGGCTAGGGTTAGCGAGACGGTTAGGGTGGGGATTGGACCTAGGGTTAGGGTTATGTTGAGGGCTAGGGTTAGAGAGACGGTTAGGGTTGGGATTGGACCTAGGGTTAGGGTTATGTTGAGGGCTAGGGTTAGAGAGACGGTTTGGGTTGGGATTGGACCTAGGGTTAGGGTTATGTTGAGGGCTAGGGTTAGAGAGACGGTTAGGGTTGCGATTGGACCTAGGGTTAGGGTTATGTTGAGGGCTAGGGTTAGAGAGACGGTTAGGGTTGGGATTGGACCTAGGGTTAGGGTTATGTTGAGGGCTTGGGAGGAGAGACGGTTAGGGTTGGGATTGGACCTAGGGTTAGGGTTATGTTGAGGGCTAGGGTTAGAGAGACGGTTAGGGTTGGGATTGGACCTAGGGTTAGGGTTATGTTGAGGGCTAGGGTTAGAGAGACGGTTAGGGTGGGGATTGGACCTAGGGTTAGGGTTATGTTGAGGGCTAGGGTTAGAGAGAAGGTTAGGGTTGGGATTGGACCTAGGGTTAGGGTTATGTTGAGGGCTAGGGTTAGAGAGACGGTTTGGGTTGGGATTGGACCTAGGGTTAGGGTTATGTTGAGGGCTAGGGTTAGAGAGACGGTTAGGGTTGGGATTGGACCTAGGGTTAGGGTTATGTCGAGGGCTAGGGTTAGAGAGATGGTTACGGTTGCGATTGGACCTAGGGTTCGGGTTATGTTGAGGGCTAGGGTTAGAGAGACGGTTAGGGTTGGGATTGGACCTAGGGTTAGGGTGATGTTGAGGGCTAGGGTTAGAGAGACGGTTAGGGTTGGGATTGGACCTAGGGTTAGGGTTATGTTGAGGGCTAGGGTTAGAGAGACGGTTAGTGTTGGGATTGGACCTAGGGTTAGGGTTATGTTGAGGGCTAGGGTTAGAGAGACGGTTAGGGTTGGGATTGGACCCAGGGTTAGGGTTATGTTGAGGGCTAGGGTTAGAGAGACGGTTAGGGTTGGCATTGGACCTAGGGTTAGGGTTATGTTGAGGGCTAGGGTTAGAGAGACGGTTTGGGTTGGGATTGGACCTAGGGTTAGGGTTATGTTGAGGGCTAGGGTTAGAGAGACGGTTAGGGTTGGGATTGGACCTAGGGTTAGGGTTATGTTGAGGGCTAGTGATAGAGATACGATTAGGGTTGGGATTGGACCTAGGGTTAGGGTTGTGTTGAGGGCTAGGGTTAGAGAGACGGTTAGGGTTGGGATTGGACGTAGGGTTAGGGTTATGTTGAGGGCTAGGATAGAGAGACGGTTAGGGTGGGGATTGGACCTAGGGTTAGGGTTATGTTTAGGGCTAGGGTTAGAGAGACGGTTTGGGTTGGGATTGGACTTAGGGTTAGGGTTATGTTGAGGGCTAGGGTTAGAGAGACGGTTCGGGTTGGGATTGGACCTAGGGTTAGGGTTATGTTGAGGGCTATGGTTAGAGTGATGGTTACGGTTGGGATTGGACCTAGGGTTAGGGTTATGTTGAGGGCTAGGGTTAGAGAGACGGTTAGGGTTGGGATTGGACCTAGGGTTAGGGTTATGTTGAGGGCTAGGGTTAGAGATACGGTTAGGGTTGGGATTGGACCTAGGGTTAGGGTTATGTTGAGGGCTAGGGTTAGAGAGACGGTTAGGGTGGGGATTGTACCTAGGGTTAGGGTTATGTTGAGGGCTAGGGTTAGAGAGACGGTTAGGGTTGGGATTGGACCTAGGGTTAGGGTTATGTTGAGGGCTAGGGTTAGAGAGACGGTTTGGGTTGGGATTGGACCTAGGGTTAGGTTTATGTTGAGGGCTAGGGTTAGAGAGACGGTTAGGGTTGGGATTGGACCTAGGGTTAGGGTTATGTTGAGGGCTAGGGTTAGAGAGATGGTTACTGTTGGGATTGGACCTAGGGTTAGGGTTATGTTGAGGGTTAGGGTTAGAGAGACGGTTAGGGTTGGGATTGGACCTAGGGTTAGGGTTATGTTGAGGGCTAGGGTTAGAGAGACGGTTAGGGTTGGGATTGGACCTAGGGTTAGGGTTATGTTGAGGGCTAGGGTTAGAGAGATGGTTACGGCTGGGATTGGACATAGGGTTAGGGTTATGTTGAGGGCTAGGGTTAGAGAGACGGTTTGGGTTGGGATTGGACCTAGGGTTAGGGTTATGTTGAGGGCTAGGGTTAGAGAGACGGTTCGTGTTGGAATTGGACCTAGGGTTAGGGTTATGTTGAGGGCTAGGGTTAGAGAGATGGTTACGGTTGGGATTGGACCTAGGGTTAGGGTTATGTTGAGGGCTAGGGTTAGAGAGACGGTTAGGGTTGGGATTGGACCTAGGGTTAGGGTTATGTGGAGGGCTAGGGTTAGAGAGACGGTTAGCGTTGGGATTGGACCTAGGGTTAGGGTTATGTTGACGGCTAGGGTTAGCGAGACGGTTAGGGTGGGGATTGGACCTAGGGTTAGGGTTATGTTGAGGGCTAGGGTTAGAGAGACGGTTAGGGTTGGGATTGGACCTAGGGTTAGGGTTATGTTGAGGGCTAGGGTTAGAGAGACGGTTTGGGTTGGGATTGGACCTAGGGTTAGGGTTATGTTGAGGGCTAGGGTTAGAGAGACGGTTAGGGTTGCGATTGGACCTAGGGTTAGGGTTATGTTGAGGGCTAGGGTTAGAGAGACGGTTAGGGTTGGGATTGGACCTAGGGTTAGGGTTATGTTGAGGGCTTGGGAGGAGAGACGGTTAGGGTTGGGATTGGACCTAGGGTTAGGGTTATGTTGAGGGCTAGGGTTAGAGAGACGGTTAGGGTTGGGATTGGACCTAGGGTTAGGGTTATGTTGCGGGCTAGGGTTAGAGAGACGGTTAGGGTGGGGATTGGACCTAGGGTTAGGGTTATGTTGAGGGCTAGGGTTAGAGAGAAGGTTAGGGTTGGGATTGGACCTAGGGTTAGGGTTATGTTGAGGGCTAGGGTTAGAGAGACGGTTTGGGTTGGGATTGGACCTAGGGTTAGGGTTATGTTGAGGGCTAGGGTTAGAGAGACGGTTAGGGTTGGGATTGGACCTAGGGTTAGGGTTATGTCGAGGGCTAGGGTTAGAGAGATGGTTACGGTTGCGATTGGACCTAGGGTTCGGGTTATGTTGAGGGCTAGGGTTAGAGAGACGGTTAGGGTTGGGATTGGACCTAGGGTTAGGGTGATGTTGAGGGCTAGGGTTAGAGAGACGGTTAGGGTTGGGATTGGACCTAGGGTTAGGGTTATGTTGAGGGCTAGGGTTAGAGAGACGGTTAGTGTTGGGATTGGACCTAGGGTTAGGGTTATGTTGAGGGCTAGGGTTAGAGAGACGGTTAGGGTTGGGATTGGACCCAGGGTTAGGGTTATGTTTAGGGCTAGGGTTAGAGAGACGGTTAGGGTTGGGATTGGACCTAGGGTTAGGGTTATGTTGAGGGCTAGGGTTAGAGAGACGGTTAGGGTTGGGATTGGACCTAGGGTTAGGGTTATGTTGAGGGCTAGTGATAGAGATACGATTAGGGTTGGGATTGGACCTAGGGTTAGGGTTGTGTTGAGGGCTAGGGTTAGAGAGACGGTTAGGGTTGGGATTGGACGTAGGGTTAGGGTTATGTTGAGGGCTAGGATAGAGAGACGGTTAGGGTGGGGATTGGACCTAGGGTTAGGGTTATGTTTACGGCTAGGGTTAGAGAGACGGTTTGGGTTGGGATTGGACTTAGGGTTAGGGTTATGTTGAGGGCTAGGGTTAGAGAGACGGTTCGGGTTGGGATTGGACCTAGGGTTACGGTTATGTTGAGGGCTATGGTTAGAGTGATGGTTACGGTTGGGATTGGACCTAGGGTTAGGGTTATGTTGAGGGCTAGGGTTAGAGAGACGGTTAGGGTTGGGATTGGACCTAGGGTTAGGGTTATGTTGAGGGCTAGGGTTAGAGAGACGGTTAGGGTTGGGATTGGACCTAGGGTTAGGGTTATGTTTAGGGCTAGGGTTAGAGAGACGGTTAGGGTTGGGATTGGACCTAGGGTTAGGGTTATGTTCAGGGCTAGTGATAGAGATACGGTTAGGGTTGGGATTGGACCTAGGGTTAGGGTTATGTTGAGGGCTAGGGTTAGAGAGACGGTTAGGGTGGGGATTGGACCTAGGGTTAGGGTTATGTTGAGGGCTCGGGTTAGAGAGATGGTTAGGGTTGGGATTGGACCTAGGGTTAGGGTTATGTTGAGGGCTCGGGTTAGAGAGATGGTTAGGGTTGGGATTGGACCTAGGGTTAGGGTTATGTTGAGGTCTAGGGTTAGAGAGACGGTTAGGGTTGGGTTTGGACCTAGGGTTAGGGTTATGTTGAGGGCTAGGGTTAGAGAGATGGTTACGGTTGGGATTGAACCTAGGGTTAGGGTTATGTTGAGGGCTAGGGTTAGAGAGACGGTTTGGGTTGGGATTGGACCTAGGGTTAGGTTTATGTTGAGGGCTAGGGTTAGAGAGACGGTTAGGGTGGGGATTGGACCTAGGGATAGGGTTATGTTGAGGGGTAGGGTTAGAGAGACGGTTAGGGTTGGGATTGGACCTAGGGTTAGGGTTATGTTGAGGGCTAGGGTGAGAGAGACGGTTAGGGTTGGGATTGGACCTAGGGTTAGGGTTATGTTGAGGGCTAGGGTTAGAGAGACGGTTCGGGTTGGGATTGGACCTAGGGTTAGGGTTATGTTGAGGGCTAGGGTTAGAGAGAGGGTTCGGGTTGGGATTGGACCTAGGGTTAGGGTTATGTTGAGGGCTATGGTTAGAGAGACGGTTCGGGTTGGGATTGGACCTAGGGTTAGGGTTATGTTGAGGGCTAGGGTTAGAGAGACGGTTCGGGTTGGGATTGGACCTAGGGTTAGGGTTATGTTGAGGGCTAGGGTTAGAGAGATGGTTACGGTTGGGATTGGACCTAGGGTTAGGGTTATGTTGAGGGCTAGGGTTAGAGAGACGGTTACGGTTGGGATTGGACCTAGGGTTAGGGTTATGTTGAGGGCTAGGGTTAGAGAGACGGTTAGGGTTGGGATTGGACCTAGGGTTAGGGTTATGTTGAAGGCTAGGGTTAGAGAGACGGTTAGGGTTGGGATTGGACCTAGGGTTAGGGTTATGTTGAGTGCTAGGGTTAGAGAGACGGTTAGGGTGGGGATGGGACCTAGGGTTAGGGTTATGTTGAGGGCTAGGGTTAGAGAGAGGGTTAGGGTTGGGATTGGACCTAGGGTTAGGGTTATGTTGAGGGCTAGGGTTAGAGAGACGGTTTGGGTTGGGATTGGACCTAGGGTTAGGGTTATGTTGAGGGCTAGGGTTAGAGAGACGGTTAGGGTTGGGATTGGACCTAGGGTTAGGGTTATGTTGAGGGCTAGGGTTAGAGACATGGTTACGGTTGGAATTGGACCTAGGGTTAGGGTTATGTTGAGGGCTAGGGTTAGAGAGACGGTTAGGGTTGGGATTGGACCTAGGGTTAGGGTTATGTTGAGGGCTAGGGTTAGAGAGATGGTTACGGTTGGGATTGGACCTAGGGTTAGGGTTATGTTGAGGGCTAGGGTTAGAGAGATGGTTAGGGTGGGGATTGGACCTAGGGTTAGGGTTATGTTGAGGGCTAGGGTTAGAGAGACGGTTAGGGTTGGGATTGGACCTAGGGTTAGGGTTATGTTGAGGGCTAGGGTTAGAGAGACGGTTTGGGTTGGGATTGGACCTAGGGTTAGGGTTATGTTGAGGGCTAGGGTTAGAGAGATGGTTACGGTTGGGATTGGACCTAGGGTTAGGGTTATGTTGAGGGCTAGGGTTAGAGAGATGGTTAGGGTGGGGATTGGACCTAGGGTTAGGGTTATGTTGAGGGCTAGGGTTAGAGAGACGGTTAGGGTTGGGATTGGACCTAGGGTTAGGGTTATGTTGAGGGCTAGGGTTAGAGAGACGGTTTGGGTTGGGATTGGACCTAGGGTTAGGGTTATGTTGAGGGCTAGGGTTAGAGAGATGGTTACGGTTGGGATTGGACCTAGGGTTAGGGTTATGTTGAGGGCTAGGGTTAGAGAGATGGTTAGGGTGGGGATTGGACCTAGGGTTAGGGTTATGTTGAGGGCTAGGGTTAGAGAGACGGTTAGGGTTGGGATTGGACCTAGGGTTAGGGTTATGTTGAGGGCTAGGGTTAGAGAGACGGTTTGGGTTGGGATTGGACCTAGGGTTAGGGTTATGTTGAGGGCTAGGGTTAGAGAGACGGTTTGGGTTGGGATTGGACCTAGGGTTAGGGTTATGTTGAGGGCTAGGGTTAGAGAGAAGGTTAGGATTGGGATTGGACCTAGGGGTAGGGTTATGTTGAGGGCTAGGGATAGAGAGACGGTTAGGGTTGGGATTGGACCTAGGGTTAGGGTTATGTTGAGGGCTAGGGTTAGACAGACGGTTAGGGTGGGGATTGGACCTAGGGTTAGGGTTATGTTGAGGGCTAGGGTTAGAGAGACGGTTAGGGTTGGGATTGGACCTAGGGTTAGGGTTATGTTGAGGACTAGGGTTAGAGAGACGGTTTGGGTTGGGATTGGACCTAGGGTTAGGGTTATGTTGAGGGCTAGGGTTAGAGAGACGGTTAGGGTTGGGATTGGACCTAGGGTTAGGGTTATGTTGAGGGCTAGGGTTAGAGAGATGGTTACGGTTGGGATTGGACCTAGGGTAAGGTTATGTTGAGGGCTAGGGTTAGAGAGACGGTTAGGGTTGGGATTGGACCTAGGGTTACGGTTATGTTGAGGGCTAGGGTTAGAGATACGGTTAGGGTTGGGATTGGACCTAGGGTTAGGGTTATGTTGAGGGCTAGGGTTAGAGAGACGGTTAGGGTGGGGATTGTACCTAGGGTTAGGGTTATGTTGAGGGCTAGGGTTAGAGAGACGGTTAGGGTTGGGATTGGACCTAGGGTTAGGGTTATGTTGAGGGCTAGGGTTAGAGAGACGGTTTGGGTTGGGATTGGACCTAGGGTTAGGTTTATGTTGAGGGCTAGGGTTAGAGAGACGGTTAGGGTTGGGATTGGACCTAGGGTTAGGGTTATGTTGAGGGCTAGGGTTAGAGAGATGGTTACTGTTGGGATTGGACCTAGGGTTAGGGTTATGTTGAGGGTTAGCGTTAGAGAGACGGTTAGGGTTGGGATTGGACCTAGGGTTAGGGTTATGTTGAGGGCTAGGGTTAGAGAGACGGTTAGGGTTGGGATTGGACCTAGGGTTAGGGTTATGTTGAGGGCTAGGGTTAGAGAGATGGTTACGGTTGGGATTGGACCTAGGGTTAGGGTTATGTTGAGGGCTAGGGTTAGAGATACGGTTAGGGTTGGGATTGGACCTAGGGTTAGGGTTATGTTGAGGGCTAGGGTTAGAGAGACGGTTAGGGTGGGGATTGTACCTAGGGTTAGGGTTATGTTGAGGGCTAGGGTTAGAGAGACGGTTAGGGTTGGGATTGGACCTAGGGTTAGGGTTATGTTGAGGGCTAGGGTTAGAGAGATGGTTACGGTTGGGATTGGACCTAGGGTTAGGGTTATGTTGAGGGCTAGGGTTAGAGATACGGTTAGGGTTGGGATTGGACCTAGGGTTAGGGTTATGTTGAGGGCTAGGGTTAGAGAGACGGTTAGGGTGGGGATTGTACCTAGGGTTAGGGTTATGTTGAGGGCTAGGGTTAGAGAGACGGTTAGGGTTGGGATTGGACCTAGGGTTAGGGTTATGTTGAGGGCTAGGGTTAGAGAGACGGTTTGGGTTGGGATTGGACCTAGGGTTAGGTTTATGTTGAGGGCTAGGGTTAGAGAGACGGTTAGGGTTGGGATTGGACCTAGGGTTAGGGTTATGTTGAGGGCTAGGGTTAGAGAGATGGTTACGGTTGGGATTGGACCTAGGGTTAGGGTTATGTTGAGGGCTAGGGTTAGAGAGATGGTTAGGGTGGGGATTGGACCTAGGGTTAGGGTTATGTTGAGGGCTAGGGTTAGAGAGACGGTTAGGGTTGGGATTGGACCTAGGGTTAGGGTTATGTTGAGGGCTAGGGTTAGAGAGACGGTTTGGGTTGGGATTGGACCTAGGGTTAGGGTTATGTTGAGGGCTAGGGTTAGAGAGATGGTTACGGTTGGGATTGGACCTAGGGTTAGGGTTATGTTGAGGGCTAGGGTTAGAGAGATGGTTAGGGTGGGGATTGGACCTAGGGTTAGGGTTATGTTGAGGGCTAGGGTTAGAGAGACGGTTAGGGTTGGGATTGGACCTAGGGTTAGGGTTATGTTGAGGGCTAGGGTTAGAGAGACGGTTTGGGTTGGGATTGGACCTAGGGTTAGGGTTATGTTGAGGGCTAGGGTTAGAGAGATGGTTACGGTTGGGATTGGACCTAGGTTAGGGTTATGTTGAGGGCTAGGGTTAGAGAGATGGTTAGGGTGGGGATTGGACCTAGGGTTAGGGTTATGTTGAGGGCTAGGGTTAGAGAGACGGTTAGGGTTGGGATTGGACCTAGGGTTAGGGTTATGTTGAGGGCTAGGGTTAGAGAGACGGTTTGGGTTGGGATTGGACCTAGGGTTAGGGTTATGTTGAGGGCTAGGGTTAGAGAGAAGGTTAGGATTGGGATTGGACCTAGGGGTAGGGTTATGTTGAGGGCTAGGGATAGAGAGACGGTTAGGGTTGGGATTGGACCTAGGGTTAGGGTTATGTTGAGGGCTAGGGTTAGACAGACGGTTAGGGTGGGGATTGGACCTAGGGTTAGGGTTATGTTGAGGGCTAGGGTTAGAGAGACGGTTAGGGTTGGGATTGGACCTAGGGTTAGGGTTATGTTGAGGACTAGGGTTAGAGAGACGGTTTGGGTTGGGATTGGACCTAGGGTTAGGGTTATGTTGAGGGCTAGGGTTAGAGAGACGGTTAGGGTTGGGATTGGACCTAGGGTTAGGGTTATGTTGAGGGCTAGGGTTAGAGAGATGGTTACGGTTGGGATTGGACCTAGGGTAAGGTTATGTTGAGGGCTAGGGTTAGAGAGACGGTTAGGGTTGGGATTGGACCTAGGGTTAGGGTTATGTTGAGGGCTAGGGTTAGAGATACGGTTAGGGTTGGGATTGGACCTAGGGTTAGAGTTATGTTGAGGGCTAGGGTTAGAGAGACGGTTAGGGTGGGGATTGTACCTAGGGTTAGGGTTATGTTGAGGGCTAGGGTTAGAGAGACGGTTAGGGTTGGGATTGGACCTAGGGTTAGGGTTATGTTGAGGGCTAGGGTTAGAGAGACGGTTTGGGTTGGGATTGGACCTAGGGTTAGGTTTATGTTGAGGGCTAGGGTTAGAGAGACGGTTAGGGTTGGGATTGGACCTAGGGTTAGTGTTATGTTGAGGGCTAGGGTTAGAGAGATGGTTACGGTTGGGATTGGACCTAGGGTTAGGGTTATGTTGAGGGCTAGGGTTAGAGAGACGGTTAGGGTTGGGATTGGACCTAGGGTTAGGGTTATGTGGAGGGCTAGGGTTAGAGAGACGGTTAGCGTTGGGATTGGACCTAGGGTTAGGGTTATGTTGACGGCTAGGGTTAGCGAGACGGTTAGGGTGGGGATTGGACCTAGGGTTAGGGTTATGTTGAGGGCTAGGGTTAGAGAGACGGTTAGGGTTGGGATTGGACCTAGGGTTAGGGTTATGTTGAGGGCTAGGGTTAGAGAGACGGTTTGGGTTGGGATTGGACCTAGGGTTAGGGTTATGTTGAGGGCTAGGGTTAGAGAGACGGTTAGGGTTGCGATTGGACCTAGGGTTAGGGTTATGTTGAGGGCTAGGGTTAGAGAGACGGTTAGGGTTGGGATTGGACCTAGGGTTAGGGTTATGTTGAGGGCTTGGGAGGAGAGACGGTTAGGGTTGGGATTGGACCTAGGGTTAGGGTTATGTTGAGGGCTAGGGTTAGAGAGACGGTTAGGGTTGGGATTGGACCTAGGGTTAGGGTTATGTTGAGGGCTAGGGTTAGAGAGACGGTTAGGGTGGGGATTGGACCTAGGGTTAGGGTTATGTTGAGGGCTAGGGTTAGAGAGAAGGTTAGGGTTGGGATTGGACCTAGGGTTAGGGTTATGTTGAGGGCTAGGGTTAGAGAGACGGTTTGGGTTGGGATTGGACCTAGGGTTAGGGTTATGTTGAGGGCTAGGGTTAGAGAGACGGTTAGGGTTGGGATTGGACCTAGGGTTAGGGTTATGTCGAGGGCTAGGGTTAGAGAGATGGTTACGGTTGCGATTGGACCTAGGGTTCGGGTTATGTTGAGGGCTAGGGTTAGAGAGACGGTTAGGGTTGGGATTGGACCTAGGGTTAGGGTGATGTTGAGGGCTAGGGTTAGAGAGACGGTTAGGGTTGGGATTGGACCTAGGGTTAGGGTTATGTTGAGGGCTAGGGTTAGAGAGACGGTTAGTGTTGGGATTGGACCTAGGGTTAGGGTTATGTTGAGGGCTAGGGTTAGAGAGACGGTTAGGGTTGGGATTGGACCCAGGGTTAGGGTTATGTTGAGGGCTAGGGTTAGAGAGACGGTTAGGGTTGGCATTGGACCTAGGGTTAGGGTTATGTTGAGGGCTAGGGTTAGAGAGACGGTTTGGGTTGGGATTGGACCTAGGGTTAGGGTTATGTTGAGGGCTAGGGTTAGAGAGACGGTTAGGGTTGGGATTGGACCTAGGGTTAGGGTTGTGTTGAGGGCTAGGGTTAGAGAGACGGTTAGGGTTGGGATTGGACGTAGGGTTAGGGTTATGTTGAGGGCTAGGATAGAGAGACGGTTAGGGTGGGGATTGGACCTAGGGTTAGGGTTATGTTTAGGGCTAGGGTTAGAGAGACGGTTTGGGTTGGGATTGGACTTAGGGTTAGGGTTATGTTGAGGGCTAGGGTTAGAGAGACGGTTCGGGTTGGGATTGGACCTAGGGTTAGGGTTATGTTGAGGGCTATGGTTAGAGTGATGGTTACGGTTGGGATTGGACCTAGGGTTAGGGTTATGTTGAGGGCTAGGGTTAGAGAGACGGTTAGGGTTGGGATTGGACCTAGGGTTAGGGTTATGTTGAGGGCTAGGGTTAGAGATACGGTTAGGGTTGGGATTGGACCTAGGGTTAGGGTTATGTTGAGGGCTAGGGTTAGAGAGACGGTTAGGGTGGGGATTGTACCTAGGGTTAGGGTTATGTTGAGGGCTAGGGTTAGAGAGACGGTTAGGGTTGGGATTGGACCTAGGGTTAGGGTTATGTTGAGGGCTAGGGTTAGAGAGACGGTTTGGGTTGGGATTGGACCTAGGGTTAGGTTTATGTTGAGGGCTAGGGTTAGAGAGACGGTTAGGGTTGGGATTGGACCTAGGGTTAGGGTTATGTTGAGGGCTAGGGTTAGAGAGATGGTTACTGTTGGGATTGGACCTAGGGTTAGGGTTATGTTGAGGGTTAGGGTTAGAGAGACGGTTAGGGTTGGGATTGGACCTAGGGTTAGGGTTATGTTGAGGGCTAGGGTTAGAGAGACGGTTAGGGTTGGGATTGGACCTAGGGTTAGGGTTATGTTGAGGGCTAGGGTTAGAGAGATGGTTACGGCTGGGATTGGACATAGGGTTAGGGTTATGTTGAGGGCTAGGGTTAGAGAGACGGTTTGGGTTGGGATTGGACCTAGGGTTAGGGTTATGTTGAGGGCTAGGGTTAGAGAGACGGTTCGTGTTGGAATTGGACCTAGGGTTAGGGTTATGTTGAGGGCTAGGGTTAGAGAGATGGTTACGGTTGGGATTGGACCTAGGGTTAGGGTTATGTTGAGGGCTAGGGTTAGAGAGACGGTTAGGGTTGGGATTGGACCTAGGGTTAGGGTTATGTGGAGGGCTAGGGTTAGAGAGACGGTTAGCGTTGGGATTGGACCTAGGGTTAGGGTTATGTTGACGGCTAGGGTTAGCGAGACGGTTAGGGTGGGGATTGGACCTAGGGTTAGGGTTATGTTGAGGGCTAGGGTTAGAGAGACGGTTAGGGTTGGGATTGGACCTAGGGTTAGGGTTATGTTGAGGGCTAGGGTTAGAGAGACGGTTTGGGTTGGGATTGGACCTAGGGTTAGGGTTATGTTGAGGGCTAGGGTTAGAGAGACGGTTAGGGTTGCGATTGGACCTAGGGTTAGGGTTATGTTGAGGGCTAGGGTTAGAGAGACGGTTAGGGTTGGGATTGGACCTAGGGTTAGGGTTATGTTGAGGGCTTGGGAGGAGAGACGGTTAGGGTTGGGATTGGACCTAGGGTTAGGGTTATGTTGAGGGCTAGGGTTAGAGAGACGGTTAGGGTTGGGATTGGACCTAGGGTTAGGGTTATGTTGCGGGCTAGGGTTAGAGAGACGGTTAGGGTGGGGATTGGACCTAGGGTTAGGGTTATGTTGAGGGCTAGGGTTAGAGAGAAGGTTAGGGTTGGGATTGGACCTAGGGTTAGGGTTATGTTGAGGGCTAGGGTTAGAGAGACGGTTTGGGTTGGGATTGGACCTAGGGTTAGGGTTATGTTGAGGGCTAGGGTTAGAGAGACGGTTAGGGTTGGGATTGGACCTAGGGTTAGGGTTATGTCGAGGGCTAGGGTTAGAGAGATGGTTACGGTTGCGATTGGACCTAGGGTTCGGGTTATGTTGAGGGCTAGGGTTAGAGAGACGGTTAGGGTTGGGATTGGACCTAGGGTTAGGGTGATGTTGAGGGCTAGGGTTAGAGAGACGGTTAGGGTTGGGATTGGACCTAGGGTTAGGGTTATGTTGAGGGCTAGGGTTAGAGAGACGGTTAGTGTTGGGATTGGACCTAGGGTTAGGGTTATGTTGAGGGCTAGGGTTAGAGAGACGGTTAGGGTTGGGATTGGACCCAGGGTTAGGGTTATGTTGAGGGCTAGGGTTAGAGAGACGGTTAGGGTTGGCATTGGACCTAGGGTTAGGGTTATGTTGAGGGCTAGGGTTAGAGAGACGGTTTGGGTTGGGATTGGACCTAGGGTTAGGGTTATGTTGAGGGCTAGGGTTAGAGAGACGGTTAGGGTTGGGATTGGACCTAGGGTTAGGGTTATGTTGAGGGCTAGTGATAGAGATACGATTAGGGTTGGGATTGGACCTAGGGTTAGGGTTGTGTTGAGGGCTAGGGTTAGAGAGACGGTTAGGGTTGGGATTGGACGTAGGGTTAGGGTTATGTTGAGGGCTAGGATAGAGAGACGGTTAGGGTGGGGATTGGACCTAGGGTTAGGGTTATGTTTACGGCTAGGGTTAGAGAGACGGTTTGGGTTGGGATTGGACTTAGGGTTAGGGTTATGTTGAGGGCTAGGGTTAGAGAGACGGTTCGGGTTGGGATTGGACCTAGGGTTACGGTTATGTTGAGGGCTATGGTTAGAGTGATGGTTACGGTTGGGATTGGACCTAGGGTTAGGGTTATGTTGAGGGCTAGGGTTAGAGAGACGGTTAGGGTTGGGATTGGACCTAGGGTTAGGGTTATGTTGAGGGCTAGGGTTAGAGAGACGGTTAGGGTTGGGATTGGACCTAGGGTTAGGGTTATGTTTAGGGCTAGGGTTAGAGAGACGGTTAGGGTTGGGATTGGACCTAGGGTTAGGGTTATGTTCAGGGCTAGTGATAGAGATACGGTTAGGGTTGGGATTGGACCTAGGGTTAGGGTTATGTTGAGGGCTAGGGTTAGAGAGACGGTTAGGGTGGGGATTGGACCTAGGGTTAGGGTTATGTTGAGGGCTCGGGTTAGAGAGATGGTTAGGGTTGGGATTGGACCTAGGGTTAGGGTTATGTTGAGGGCTCGGGTTAGAGAGATGGTTAGGGTTGGGATTGGACCTAGGGTTAGGGTTATGTTGAGGTCTAGGGTTAGAGAGACGGTTAGGGTTGGGTTTGGACCTAGGGTTAGGGTTATGTTGAGGGCTAGGGTTAGAGAGATGGTTACGGTTGGGATTGAACCTAGGGTTAGGGTTATGTTGAGGGCTAGGGTTAGAGAGACGGTTAGGGTTGGGATTGGACCTAGGGTTAGGGTTATGTTGAGGGCTAGGGATAGAGAGACGGTTAGGGTTGGGATTGGACCTAGGGTTAGGGTTATGTTGAGGGCTAATGTTAGAGAGACGGTTAGGGTTGGGATTGGACCTAGGGTTAGGGTTATGTTGAGGGCTAGGGTTAGAGAGACGGTTTGGGTTGGGATTGGACCTAGGGTTAGGGTAATGTTGAGGGCTAGGGTTAGAGAGACGGTTAGGGTGGGGATTGGACCTAGGGTTAGGGTTATGTTGAGGGCTAGGGTTAGAGAGACGGTTAGGGTTGGGATTGGACCTAGGGTTAGGGTTATGTTGAGGGCTAGGGTTAGAGAGATGGTTACGGTTGGGATTGGACCTAGGGTTAGGGTTATGTTGAGGGCTAGGGTTAGAGAGATGGTTACGGTTGGGATTGGACCTAGGGTTAGGGTTATGTTGAGGGCTAGGGTTAGAGAGACGGTTAGGGTTGGGATTGGACCTAGGGTTAGGGTTATGTTGAGGGCTAGGGTTAGAGAGACGGTTAGGTTGGGGATTGGACCTAGGGTTAGGGTTATGTTGAGGGCTAGGGTTAGAGAGACGGTTAGGGTGGGGATTGGACCTAGGGTTAGGGTTATGTTGAGGGCTAGGGTTAGAGAGACGGTTCGGGTTGGGATTGGACCTAGGGTTAGGGTTATGTTGAGGGCTAGGGTTAGAGAGACGGTTTGGGTTGGGATTGGACCTAGGGTTAGGGTTATGTTGAGGGCTAGGGTTAGAGAGACGGTTAGGGTTGGGATTGGACCTAGGGTTAGGGTTATGTTGAGGGCTAGGGTTAGAGAGATGGTTACGGTTGGGATTAGACCTAGGGTTAGGGTGATGTTGAGGGCTAGGGTTAGAGAGACGGTTAGGGTTGGGATTGGACCTAGGGTTAGGGTTATGTTGAGGGCTAGGGTTAGAGAGACGGTTAGGGTTGGGATTGGACCTAGGGTTAGGGTTATGTTGAGGGCTAGGGTTAGAGAGACGGTTAGGGTTGGGATTGGACCTAGGGTTAGGGTTATGTTGAGGGCTGGGGTTAGAGAGATGGTTACGGTTGGGATTGGACCTAGGGTTAGGGTTATGTTGAGGGCTAGGGCTAGAGAGACGGTTAGGGTTGGGATTGGACCTAGGGTTAGGGTTATGTTGAGGGCTAGGGTTAGAGAGACGGTTAGGGTTGGGATTGGACCTAGGGTTAGGGTTATGTTGAGGGCTAGGGTTAGAGGGACGGTTAGGGTTGGGATTGGACCTAGGGTTAGGGTTATGTTGAGGGCTAGGGTTAGAGAGACGGTTAGGGTTGGGATTGGACCTAGGGTTAGGGTTATGTTGAGGGCTAGGGTTAGAGAGATGGTTACGGTTGGGATTGGACCTAGTGTTAGGGTTATGTTGAGGGCTAGGGTTAGAGAGACGGTTAGGGTTGGGATTGGACCTAGGGTTAGGGTTAAGTTGAGGGCTATGGTTAGAGAGACTGTTAGGGTTGGGATTGGACCTAGGGTTAGGGTTATATTGAGGGCTAGGGTTAGAGAGATGGTTACGGTTGGGATTGGACCTAGGGTTAGGGTTATGTTGAGGGCTAGGGTTAGAGAGACGGTTACGGTTGGGATTGGACCTAGGGTTATGGTTATGTTGAGGGCTAGGGTTAGAGAGACGGTTAGGGTTGGGAATGGACCTAAGGTTAGGGTTATGTTGAGGGCTAGGGTTAGAGAGATGGTTACGGTTGGGATTGGACCTAAGGTTAGGGTTATGTTGAGGGCTAGGGTTAGAGAGACGGTTAGGGTTGGGATTGGACCTAGGGTTAGGGTTATGTTGAGGGCTAGGGTTAGAGAGACGGTTAGGGTTGGGATTGGACCTAGGGTTAGGGTTATATTGAGGGCTAGGGTTAGAGAGACGGTTAGGGCGGGGATTGGACCTAGTGCTAGGGTTATGCTGAGGGCTAGGGTTAGAGAGACTGTTAGTGTTGGGATTGGACCTAGGGTTAGGGTTATGTTGAGGGCTAGGGTTAGAGAGAGAGTTTGGGTTCGGATTGGACCTAGGGTTAGGGTTATGTTGAGGGCTAGGGTTAGAGGGACGGTTAGGGTTGGGATTGGACCTAGGGTTAGGGTTATGTTGAGGGCTAGGGTTAGAGAGATGGTTACGGTTGGGATTGGACCTAGGGTTAGGGTTATGTTGAGGGCTAGGGTTAGGGAGACGGTTAGGGTTGGGATTGGATCTAGGGTTAGGGTTATGTTGAGGGCTAGGGTTAGAGAGACGTTTAGGGTTGGGATTGGACCTAGGGTTACGGTTATGTTGAGGGCTAGGGTTAGAGAGATGGTTACGGTTGGGATTGGACCTAGGGTTAGGGTTATGTTGAGGGCTAGGGTTAGAGAGACGGTTCGGGTTGGGATTGGACCTAGGGTTTGGGTTATGTTGAGGGCTAGGGTTAGAGAGACGGTTCGGGTTGGGATTGGACCTAGGGTTAGGGTTATGTTGAGGGCTAGGGTTAGAGAGATGGTTACGGTTGG
The DNA here is from genome assembly GCF_964146895.1 of Miniopterus schreibersii. Taxonomy (NCBI): domain Eukaryota; kingdom Metazoa; phylum Chordata; class Mammalia; order Chiroptera; family Miniopteridae; genus Miniopterus; species Miniopterus schreibersii. The sequence continues at coordinate 53,069 of NW_027669755.1, read as the reverse complement.
GATTGGACCTAGGGTTAGGGTTATGTTGAGGGCTAGGGTTAGAGAGACGGTTAGGGTTGGGATTGGACCTAGGGTTAGGGTTATGTTGAGGGCTAGGGTTAGAGAGACGGTTAGTGTTGGGATTGGACCTAGGGTTAGGGTTATGTTGAGGGCTAGGGTTAGAGAGACAGTTAGGGTGGGGATGGGACCTAGGGTTAGGGTTATGTTGAGGGCTAGGGTTAGAGAGACGGTTAGGGTTGGGATTGGACCTAGGGTTAGGGTTATGTTGAGGGCTAGGGTTAGAGAGACGGTTTGGGTTGGGATTGGACCTAGGGTTAGGGTTATGTTGAGGGCTAGGGTTAGAGAGACGGTTAGGGTTGGGATTGGACCTAGGGTTAGGGTTATGTTGAGGGCTAGGGTTAGAGACATGGTTACGGTTGGGATTGGACCTAGGGTTAGGGTTATGTTGAGGGCTAGGGTTAGAGAGACGGTTAGGGTTGGGATTGGACCTAGGGTTAGGGTTATGTTGAGGGCTAGGGTTAGAGAGACGGTTACTGTTGGGATTGGACCTAGGGTTAGGGTTATGTTGAGGGCTAAGGTTAGAGAGATGGTTACGGTTGGGATTGGACCTAGGGTTAGGGTTATGTTGAGGGCTAGGGTTAGAGAGACGGTTACGGTTTGGATTGGACCTAGGGTTAGTGTTATGTTGAGGGCTAGGGTTAGAGAGACGGTTAGGGTTGGGATTGGACCTAGGGTTAGGGTTATGTTGAGGGCTAGGGTTAGAGAGTCGGTTAGGGTGGGGATTGGACCTAGGGTTAGGGTTATGTTGAGGGCTAGGGTTACAGAGACGGTTAGGGTTGGGATTGGACCTAGGGTTAGGGATATGTTGAGGCCTAGGGTTAGAGAGACGGTTAGGGTTGGGATTGGACCTAGGGTTAGGGTTATGTTGAGGGCTAGGGTTAGAGAGACGTTTAGGGTTGGGATTGGACCTAGGGTTAGGGTTATGTTGAGGGCTAGGGTTAGAGAGACGGTTTGGGTTGGGATTGGACCTAGGGTTAGGTTTATGTTGAGGGCTAGGGTTAGAGAGACGGTTAGGGTTGGGATTGGACCTAGGGTTAGGGTTATGTTGAGGGCTAGGGTTAGAGAGATGGTTACGGTTGGGATTGGACCTAGGGTTAGGGTTATGTTGAGGGCTAGGGTTAGAGAGACGGTTAGGGTTGGGATTGGACCTAGGGTTAGGGTTATGTGGAGGGCTAGGGTTAGAGAGACGGTTAGCGTTGGGATTGGACCTAGGGTTAGGGTTATGTTGACGGCTAGGGTTAGCGAGACGGTTAGGGTGGGGATTGGACCTAGGGTTAGGGTTATGTTGAGGGCTAGGGTTAGAGAGACGGTTAGGGTTGGGATTGGACCTAGGGTTAGGGTTATGTTGAGGGCTAGGGTTAGAGAGACGGTTTGGGTTGGGATTGGACCTAGGGTTAGGGTTATGTTGAGGGCTAGGGTTAGAGAGACGGTTAGGGTTGCGATTGGACCTAGGGTTAGGGTTATGTTGAGGGCTAGGGTTAGAGAGACGGTTAGGGTTGGGATTGGACCTAGGGTTAGGGTTATGTTGAGGGCTTGGGAGGAGAGACGGTTAGGGATGGGATTGGACCTAGGGTTAGGGTTATGTTGAGGGCTAGGGTTAGAGAGACGGTTAGGGTTGGGATTGGACCTAGGGTTAGGGTTATGTTGAGGGCTAGGGTTAGAGAGACGGTTAGGGTGGGGATTGGACCTAGGGTTAGGGTTATGTTGAGGGCTAGGGTTAGAGAGAAGGTTAGGGTTGGGATTGGACCTAGGGTTAGGGTTATGTTGAGGGCTAGGGTTAGAGAGACGGTTTGGGTTGGGATTGGACCTAGGGTTAGGGTTATGTTGAGGGCTAGGGTTAGAGAGACGGTTAGGCTTGGGATTGGACCTAGGGTTAGGGTTATGTCGAGGGCTAGGGTTAGAGAGATGGTTACGGTTGCGATTGGACCTAGGGTTCGGGTTATGTTGAGGGCTAGGGTTAGAGAGACGGTTAGGGTTGGGATTGGACCTAGGGTTAGGGTGATGTTGAGGGCTAGGGTTAGAGAGACGGTTAGGGTTGGGATTGGACCTAGGGTTAGGGTTATGTTGAGGGCTAGGGTTAGAGAGACGGTTAGTGTTGGGATTGGACCTAGGGTTAGGGTTATGTTGAGGGCTAGGGTTAGAGAGACGGTTAGGGTTGGGATTGGACCCAGGGTTAGGGTTATGTTGAGGGCTAGGGTTAGAGAGACGGTTAGGGTTGGCATTGGACCTAGGGTTAGGGTTATGTTGAGGGCTAGGCTTAGAGAGACGGTTTGGGTTGGGATTGGACCTAGGGTTAGGGTTATGTTGAGGGCTAGGGTTAGAGAGACGGTTAGGGTTGGGATTGGACCTAGGGTTAGGGTTATGTTGAGGGCTAGTGATAGAGATACGATTAGGGTTGGGATTGGACCTAGGGTTAGGGTTGTGTTGAGGGCTAGGGTTAGAGAGACGGTTAGGGTTGGGATTGGACGTAGGGTTAGGGTTATGTTGAGGGCTAGGATAGAGAGACGGTTAGGGTGGGGATTGGACCTAGGGTTAGGGTTATGTTTAGGGCTAGGGTTAGAGAGACGGTTTGGGTTGGGATTGGACTTAGGGTTAGGGTTATGTTGAGGGCTAGGGTTAGAGAGACGGTTCGGGTTGGGATTGGACCTAGGGTTAGGGTTATGTTGAGGGCTATGGTTAGAGTGATGGTTACGGTTGGGATTGGACCTAGGGTTAGGGTTATGTTGAGGGCTAGGGTTAGAGAGACGGTTAGGGTTGGGATTGGACCTAGGGTTAGGGTTATGTTGAGGGCTAGGGTTAGAGATACGGTTAGGGTTGGGATTGGACCTAGGGTTAGGGTTATGTTGAGGGCTAGGGTTAGAGAGACGGTTAGGGTGGGGATTGTACCTAGGGTTAGGGTTATGTTGAGGGCTAGGGTTAGAGAGACGGTTAGGGTTGGGATTGGACCTAGGGTTAGGGTTATGTTGAGGGCTAGGGTTAGAGAGACGGTTTGGGTTGGGATTGGACCTAGGGTTAGGTTTATGTTGAGGGCTAGGGTTAGAGAGACGGTTAGGGTTGGGATTGGACCTAGGGTTAGGGTTATGTTGAGGGCTAGGGTTAGAGAGATGGTTACTGTTGGGATTGGACCTAGGGTTAGGGTTATGTTGAGGGTTAGGGTTAGAGAGACGGTTAGGGTTGGGATTGGACCTAGGGTTAGGGTTATGTTGAGGGCTAGGGTTAGAGAGACGGTTAGGGTTGGGATTGGACCTAGGGTTAGGGTTATGTTGAGGGCTAGGGTTAGAGAGATGGTTACGGCTGGGATTGGACCTAGGGTTAGGGTTATGTTGAGGGCTAGGGTTAGAGAGACGGTTTGGGTTGGGATTGGACCTAGGGTTAGGGTTATGTTGAGGGCTAGGGTTAGAGAGACGGTTCGTGTTGGAATTGGACCTAGGGTTAGGGTTATGTTGAGGGCTAGGGTTAGAGAGATGGTTACGGTTGGGATTGGACCTAGGGTTAGGGTTATGTTGAGGGCTAGGGTTAGAGAGACGGTTAGGGTTGGGATTGGACCTAGGGTTAGGGTTATGTGGAGGGCTAGGGTTAGAGAGACGGTTAGCGTTGGGATTGGACCTAGGGTTAGGGTTATGTTGACGGCTAGGGTTAGCGAGACGGTTAGGGTGGGGATTGGACCTAGGGTTAGGGTTATGTTGAGGGCTAGGGTTAGAGAGACGGTTAGGGTTGGGATTGGACCTAGGGTTAGGGTTATGTTGAGGGCTAGGGTTAGAGAGACGGTTTGGGTTGGGATTGGACCTAGGGTTAGGGTTATGTTGAGGGCTAGGGTTAGAGAGACGGTTAGGGTTGCGATTGGACCTAGGGTTAGGGTTATGTTGAGGGCTAGGGTTAGAGAGACGGTTAGGGTTGGGATTGGACCTAGGGTTAGGGTTATGTTGAGGGCTTGGGAGGAGAGACGGTTAGGGTTGGGATTGGACCTAGGGTTAGGGTTATGTTGAGGGCTAGGGTTAGAGAGACGGTTAGGGTTGGGATTGGACCTAGGGTTAGGGTTATGTTGCGGGCTAGGGTTAGAGAGACGGTTAGGGTGGGGATTGGACCTAGGGTTAGGGTTATGTTGAGGGCTAGGGTTAGAGAGAAGGTTAGGGTTGGGATTGGACCTAGGGTTAGGGTTATGTTGAGGGCTAGGGTTAGAGAGACGGTTTGGGTTGGGATTGGACCTAGGGTTAGGGTTATGTTGAGGGCTAGGGTTAGAGAGACGGTTAGGGTTGGGATTGGACCTAGGGTTAGGGTTATGTCGAGGGCTAGGGTTAGAGAGATGGTTACGGTTGCGATTGGACCTAGGGTTCGGGTTATGTTGAGGGCTAGGGTTAGAGAGACGGTTAGGGTTGGGATTGGACCTAGGGTTAGGGTGATGTTGAGGGCTAGGGTTAGAGAGACGGTTAGGGTTGGGATTGGACCTAGGGTTAGGGTTATGTTGAGGGCTAGGGTTAGAGAGACGGTTAGTGTTGGGATTGGACCTAGGGTTAGGGTTATGTTGAGGGCTAGGGTTAGAGAGACGGTTAGGGTTGGGATTGGACCCAGGGTTAGGGTTATGTTGAGGGCTAGGGTTAGAGAGACGGTTAGGGTTGGCATTGGACCTAGGGTTAGGGTTATGTCGAGGGCTAGGGTTAGAGAGATGGTTACGGTTGCGATTGGACCTAGGGTTCGGGTTATGTTGAGGGCTAGGGTTAGAGAGACGGTTTGGGTTGGGATTGGACTTAGGGTTAGGGTTATGTTGAGGGCTAGGGTTAGAGAGACGGTTCGGGTTGGGATTGGACCTAGGGTTAGGGTTATGTTGAGGGCTATGGTTAGAGTGATGGTTACGGTTGGGATTGGACCTAGGGTTAGGGTTATGTTGAGGGCTAGGGTTAGAGAGACGGTTAGGGTTGGGATTGGACCTAGGGTTAGGGTTATGTTGAGGGCTAGGGTTAGAGAGACGGTTAGGGTTGGGATTGGACCTAGGGTTAGGGTTATGTTTAGGGCTAGGGTTAGAGAGACGGTTAGGGTTGGGATTGGACCTAGGGTTAGGGTTATGTTGAGGGCTAGGGTTAGAGAGACGGTTAGGGTTGCGATTGGACCTAGGGTTAGGGTTATGTTGAGGGCTAGGGTTAGAGAGACGGTTACGGTTGGGATTGGACCTAGGGTTAGGGTTATGTTGAGGGCTTGGGAGGAGAGACGGTTAGGGTTGGGATTGGACCTAGGGTTAGGGTTATGTTGAGGGCTAGGGTTAGAGAGACGGTTAGGGTTGGGATTGGACCTAGGGTTAGGGTTATGTTGAGGGCTAGGGTTAGAGAGACGGTTAGGGTGGGGATTGGACCTAGGGTTAGGGTTATGTTGAGGGCTTGGGAGGAGAGACGGTTAGGGTTGGGATTGGACCTAGGGTTAGGGTTATGTTGAGGGCTAGGGTTAGAGAGACGGTTAGGGTTGGGATTGGACCTAGGGTTAGGGTTATGTTGAGGGCTAGGGTTAGAGAGACGGTTAGGGTGGGGATTGGACCTAGGGTTAGGGTTATGTTGAGGGCTAGGGTTAGAGAGACGGTTAGGGTTGCGATTGGACCTAGGGTTAGGGTTATGTTGAGGGCTAGGGTTAGAGAGACGGTTAGGGTTGGGATTGGACCTAGGGTTAGGGTTATGTTGAGGGCTTGGGAGGAGAGACGGTTAGGGTTGGGATTGGACCTAGGGTTAGGGTTATGTTGAGGGCTAGGGTTAGAGAGACGGTTAGGGTTGGGATTGGACCTAGGGTTAGGGTTATGTTGCGGGCTAGGGTTAGAGAGACGGTTAGGGTGGGGATTGGACCTAGGGTTAGGGTTATGTTGAGGGCTAGGGTTAGAGAGAAGGTTAGGGTTGGGATTGGACCTAGGGTTAGGGTTATGTTGAGGGCTAGGGTTAGAGAGACGGTTTGGGTTGGGATTGGACCTAGGGTTAGGGTTATGTTGAGGGCTAGGGTTAGAGAGACGGTTAGGGTTGGGATTGGACCTAGGGTTAGGGTTATGTCGAGGGCTAGGGTTAGAGAGATGGTTACGGTTGCGATTGGACCTAGGGTTCGGGTTATGTTGAGGGCTAGGGTTAGAGAGACGGTTAGGGTTGGGATTGGACCTAGGGTTAGGGTGATGTTGAGGGCTAGGGTTAGAGAGACGGTTAGGGTTGGGATTGGACCTAGGGTTAGGGTTATGTTGAGGGCTAGGGTTAGAGAGACGGTTAGTGTTGGGATTGGACCTAGGGTTAGGGTTATGTTGAGGGCTAGGGAGGAGAGACGGTTAGGGTTGGGATTGGACCCAGGGTTAGGGTTATGTTGAGGGCTAGGGTTAGAGAGACGGTTAGGGTTGGCATTGGACCTAGGGTTAGGGTTATGTCGAGGGCTAGGGTTAGAGAGATGGTTACGGTTGCGATTGGACCTAGGGTTCGGGTTATGTTGAGGGCTAGGGTTAGAGAGACGGTTTGGGTTGGGATTGGACTTAGGGTTAGGGTTATGTTGAGGGCTAGGGTTAGAGAGACGGTTCGGGTTGGGATTGGACCTAGGGTTAGGGTTATGTTGAGGGCTATGGTTAGAGTGATGGTTACGGTTGGGATTGGACCTAGGGTTAGGGTTATGTTGAGGGCTAGGGTTAGAGAGACGGTTAGGGTTGGGATTGGACCTAGGGTTAGGGTTATGTTGAGGGCTAGGGTTAGAGAGACGGTTAGGGTTGGGATTGGACCTAGGGTTAGGGTTATGTTTAGGGCTAGGGTTAGAGAGACGGTTAGGGTTGGGATTGGACCTAGGGTTAGGGTTATGTTGAGGGCTAGGGTTAGAGAGACGGTTAGGGTTGCGATTGGACCTAGGGTTAGGGTTATGTTGAGGGCTAGGGTTAGAGAGACGGTTACGGTTGGGATTGGACCTAGGGTTAGGGTTATGTTGAGGGCTTGGGAGGAGAGACGGTTAGGGTTGGGATTGGACCTAGGGTTAGGGTTATGTTGAGGGCTAGGGTTAGAGAGACGGTTAGGGTTGGGATTGGACCTAGGGTTAGGGTTATGTTGAGGGCTAGGGTTAGAGAGACGGTTAGGGTGGGGATTGGACCTAGGGTTAGGGTTATGTTGAGGGCTTGGGAGGAGAGACGGTTAGGGTTGGGATTGGACCTAGGGTTAGGGTTATGTTGAGGGCTAGGGTTAGAGAGACGGTTAGGGTTGGGATTGGACCTAGGGTTAGGGTTATGTTGAGGGCTAGGGTTAGAGAGACGGTTAGGGTGGGGATTGGACCTAGGGTTAGGGTTATGTTGAGGGCTAGGGTTAGAGAGACGGTTAGGGTTGCGATTGGACCTAGGGTTAGGGTTATGTTGAGGGCTAGGGTTAGAGAGACGGTTAGGGTTGGGATTGGACCTAGGGTTAGGGTTATGTTGAGGGCTTGGGAGGAGAGACGGTTAGGGTTGGGATTGGACCTAGGGTTAGGGTTATGTTGAGGGCTAGGGTTAGAGAGACGGTTAGGGTTGGGATTGGACCTAGGGTTAGGGTTATGTTGCGGGCTAGGGTTAGAGAGACGGTTAGGGTGGGGATTGGACCTAGGGTTAGGGTTATGTTGAGGGCTAGGGTTAGAGAGAAGGTTAGGGTTGGGATTGGACCTAGGGTTAGGGTTATGTTGAGGGCTAGGGTTAGAGAGACGGTTTGGGTTGGGATTGGACCTAGGGTTAGGGTTATGTTGAGGGCTAGGGTTAGAGAGACGGTTAGGGTTGGGATTGGACCTAGGGTTAGGGTTATGTCGAGGGCTAGGGTTAGAGAGATGGTTACGGTTGCGATTGGACCTAGGGTTCGGGTTATGTTGAGGGCTATGGTTAGAGAGACGGTTAGGGTTGGGATTGGACCTAGGGTTAGGGTGATGTTGAGGGCTAGGGTTAGAGAGACGGTTAGGGTTGGGATTGGACCTAGGGTTAGGGTTATGTTGAGGGCTAGGGTTAGAGAGACGGTTAGTGTTGGGATTGGACCTAGGGTTAGGGTTATGTTGAGGGCTAGGGTTAGAGAGACGGTTAGGGTTGGGATTGGACCCAGGGTTAGGGTTATGTTGAGGGCTAGGGTTAGAGAGACGGTTAGGGTTGGCATTGGACCTAGGGTTAGGGTTATGTCGAGGGCTAGGGTTAGAGAGATGGTTACGGTTGCGATTGGACCTAGGGTTCGGGTTATGTTGAGGGCTAGGGTTAGAGAGACGGTTTGGGTTGGGATTGGACTTAGGGTTAGGGTTATGTTGAGGGCTAGGGTTAGAGAGACGGTTCGGGTTGGGATTGGACCTAGGGTTAGGGTTATGTTGAGGGCTATGGTTAGAGTGATGGTTACGGTTGGGATTGGACCTAGGGTTAGGGTTATGTTGAGGGCTAGGGTTAGAGAGACGGTTAGGGTTGGGATTGGACCTAGGGTTAGGGTTATGTTGAGGGCTAGGGTTAGAGAGACGGTTAGGGTTGGGATTGGACCTAGGGTTAGGGTTATGTTTAGGGCTAGGGTTAGAGAGACGGTTAGGGTTGGGATTGGACCTAGGGTTAGGGTTATGTTGAGGGCTAGGGTTAGAGAGACGGTTAGGGTTGCGATTGGACCTAGGGTTAGGGTTATGTTGAGGGCTAGGGTTAGAGAGACGGTTACGGTTGGGATTGGACCTAGGGTTAGGGTTATGTTGAGGGCTTGGGAGGAGAGACGGTTAGGGTTGGGATTGGACCTAGGGTTAGGGTTATGTTGAGGGCTAGGGTTAGAGAGACGGTTAGGGTTGGGATTGGACCTAGGGTTAGGGTTATGTTGAGGGCTAGGGTTAGAGAGACGGTTAGGGTGGGGATTGGACCTAGGGTTAGGGTTATGTTGAGGGCTTGGGAGGAGAGACGGTTAGGGTTGGGATTGGACCTAGGGTTAGGGTTATGTTGAGGGCTAGGGTTAGAGAGACGGTTAGGGTTGGGATTGGACCTAGGGTTAGGGTTATGTTGAGGGCTAGGGTTAGAGAGACGGTTAGGGTGGGGATTGGACCTAGGGTTAGGGTTATGTTGAGGGCTAGGGTTAGAGAGAAGGTTAGGGTTGGGATTGGACCTAGGGTTAGGGTTATGTTGAGGGCTAGGGTTAGAGAGACGGTTTGGGTTGGGATTGGACCTAGGGTTAGGGTTATGTTGAGGGCTAGGGTTAGAGAGACGGTTAGGGTTGGGATTGGACCTAGGGTTAGGGTTATGTCGAGGGCTAGGGTTAGAGAGATGGTTACGGTTGCGATTGGACCTAGGGTTCGGGTTATGTTGAGGGCTAGGGTTAGAGAGACGGTTAGGGTTGGGATTGGACCTAGGGTTAGGGTGATGTCGAGGGCTAGGGTTAGAGAGACGGTTAGGGTTGGGATTGGACCTAGGGTTAGGGTTATGTTGAGGGCTAGGGTTAGAGAGACGGTTAGTGTTGGGATTGGACCTAGGGTTAGGGTTATGTTGAGGGCTAGGGTTAGAGAGACGGTTAGGGTTGGGATTGGACCCAGGGTTAGGGTTATGTTTAGGGCTAGGGTTAGAGAGACGGTTAGGGTTGGGATTGGACCTAGGGTTAGGGTTATGTTGAGGGCTAGGGTTAGAGAGACGGTTTGGGTTGGGATTGGACCTAGGGTTAGGGTTATGTTGAGGGCTAGGGTTAGAGAGACGGTTAGGGTTGGGATTGGACCTAGGGTTAGGGTTATGTTGAGGGCTAGTGATAGAGATACGATTAGGGTTGGGATTGGACCTAGGGTTAGGGTTGTGTTGAGGGCTAGGGTTAGAGAGACGGTTAGGGTTGGGATTGGACGTAGGGTTAGGGTTATGTTGAGGGCTAGGATAGAGAGACGGTTAGGGTGGGGATTGGACCTAGGGTTAGGGTTATGTTTACGGCTAGGGTTAGAGAGACGGTTTGGGTTGGGATTGGACTTAGGGTTAGGGTTATGTTGAGGGCTAGGGTTAGAGAGACGGTTCGGTTTGGGATTGGACCTAGGGTTACGGTTATGTTGAGGGCTATGGTTAGAGTGATGGTTACGGTTGGGATTGGACCTAGGGTTAGGGTTATGTTGAGGGCTAGGGTTAGAGAGACGGTTAGGGTTGGGATTGGACCTAGGGTTAGGGTTATGTTGAGGGCTAGGGTTAGAGAGACGGTTAGGGTTGGGATTGGACCTAGGGTTAGGGTTATGTTTAGGGCTAGGGTTAGAGAGACGGTTAGGGTTGGGATTGGACCTAGGGTTAGGGTTATGTTCAGGGCTAGTGATAGAGATACGGTTAGGGTTGGGATTGGACCTAGGGTTAGGGTTATGTTGAGGGCTAGGGTTAGAGAGACGGTTAGGGTGGGGATTGGACCTAGGGTTAGGGTTATGTTGAGGGCTCGGGTTAGAGAGATGGTTAGGGTTGGGATTGGACCTAGGGTTAGGGTTATGTTGAGGGCTCGGGTTAGAGAGATGGTTAGGGTTGGGATTGGACCTAGGGTTAGGGTTATGTTGAGGTCTAGGGTTAGAGAGACGGTTAGGGTTGGGTTTGGACCTAGGGTTAGGGTTATGTTGAGGGCTAGGGTTAGAGAGATGGTTACGGTTGGGATTGAACCTAGGGTTAGGGTTATGTTGAGGGCTAGGGTTAGAGAGACGGTTAGGGTTGGGATTGGACCTAGGGTTAGGGTTATGTTGAGGGCTAGGGATAGAGAGACGGTTAGGGTTGGGATTGGACCTAGGGTTAGGGTTATGTTGAGGGCTAATGTTAGAGAGACGGTTAGGGTTGGGATTGGACCTAGGGTTAGGGTTATGTTGAGGGCTAGGGTTAGAGAGACGGTTTGGGTTGGGATTGGACCTAGGGTTAGGGTAATGTTGAGGGCTAGGGTTAGAGAGACGGTTAGGGTGGGGATTGGACCTAGGGTTAGGGTTATGTTGAGGGCTAGGGTTAGAGAGACGGTTAGGGTTGGGATTGGACCTAGGGTTAGGGTTATGTTGAGGGCTAGGGTTAGAGAGATGGTTACGGTTGGGATTGGACCTAGGGTTAGGGTTATGTTGAGGGCTAGGGTTAGAGAGATGGTTACGGTTGGGATTGGACCTAGGGTTAGGGTTATGTTGAGGGCTAGGGTTAGAGAGACGGTTAGGGTTGGGATTGGACCTAGGGTTAGGGTTATGTTGAGGGCTAGGGTTAGAGAGACGGTTAGGTTGGGGATTGGACCTAGGGTTAGGGTTATGTTGAGGGCTAGGGTTAGAGAGACGGTTAGGGTGGGGATTGGACCTAGGGTTAGGGTTATGTTGAGGGCTAGGGTTAGAGAGACGGTTCGGGTTGGGATTGGACCTAGGGTTAGGGTTATGTTGAGGGCTAGGGTTAGAGAGACGGTTTGGGTTGGGATTGGACCTAGGGTTAGGGTTATGTTGAGGGCTAGGGTTAGAGAGACGGTTAGGGTTGGGATTGGACCTAGGGTTAGGGTTATGTTGAGGGCTAGGGTTAGAGAGATGGTTACGGTTGGGATTAGACCTAGGGTTAGGGTGATGTTGAGGGCTAGGGTTAGAGAGACGGTTAGGGTTGGGATTGGACCTAGGGTTAGGGTTATGTTGAGGGCTAGGGTTAGAGAGACGGTTAGGGTTGGGATTGGACCTAGGGTTAGGGTTATGTTGAGGGCTAGGGTTAGAGAGACGGTTAGGGTTGGGATTGGACCTAGGGTTAGGGTTATGTTGAGGGCTGGGGTTAGAGAGATGGTTACGGTTGGGATTGGACCTAGGGTTAGGGTTATGTTGAGGGCTAGGGCTAGAGAGACGGTTAGGGTTGGGATTGGACCTAGGGTTAGGGTTATGTTGAGGGCTAGGGTTAGAGAGACGGTTAGGGTTGGGATTGGACCTAGGGTTAGGGTTATGTTGAGGGCTAGGGTTAGAGGGACGGTTAGGGTTGGGATTGGACCTAGGGTTAGGGTTATGTTGAGGGCTAGGGTTAGAGAGACGGTTAGGGTTGGGATTGGACCTAGGGTTAGGGTTATGTTGAGGGCTAGAGTTAGAGAGATGGTTACGGTTGGGATTGGACCTAGTGTTAGGGTTATGTTGAGGGCTAGGGTTAGAGAGACGGTTAGGGTTGGGATTGGACCTAGGGTTAGGGTTAAGTTGAGGGCTATGGTTAGAGAGACTGTTAGGGTTGGGATTGGACCTAGGGTTAGGGTTATGTTGAGGGCTAGGGTTAGAGAGATGGTTAGCGTTGGGATTGGACCTAGGGTTAGGGTTATGTTGACGGCTAGGGTTAGCGAGACGGTTAGGGTGGGGATTGGACCTAGGGTTAGGGTTATGTTGAGGGCTAGGGTTAGAGAGACGGTTAGGGTTGGGATTGGACCTAGGGTTAGGGTTATGTTGAGGGCTAGGGTTAGAGAGACGGTTTGGGTTGGGATTGGACCTAGGGTTAGGGTTATGTTGAGGGCTAGGGTTAGAGAGACGGTTAGGGTTGCGATTGGACCTAGGGTTAGGGTTATGTTGAGGGCTAGGGTTAGAGAGACGGTTAGGGTTGGGATTGGACCTAGGGTTAGGGTTATGTTGAGGGCTTGGGAGGAGAGACGGTTAGGGTTGGGATTGGACCTAGGGTTAGGGTTATGTTGAGGGCTAGGGTTAGAGAGACGGTTAGGGTTGGGATTGGACCTAGGGTTAGGGTTATGTTGCGGGCTAGGGTTAGAGAGACGGTTAGGGTGGGGATTGGACCTAGGGTTAGGGTTATGTTGAGGGCTAGGGTTAGAGAGAAGGTTAGGGTTGGGATTGGACCTAGGGTTAGGGTTATGTTGAGGGCTAGGGTTAGAGAGACGGTTTGGGTTGGGATTGGACCTAGGGTTAGGGTTATGTTGAGGGCTAGGGTTAGAGAGACGGTTAGGGTTGGGATTGGACCTAGGGTTAGGGTTATGTCGAGGGCTAGGGTTAGAGAGATGGTTACGGTTGCGATTGGACCTAGGGTTCGGGTTATGTTGAGGGCTAGGGTTAGAGAGACGGTTAGGGTTGGGATTGGACCTAGGGTTAGGGTGATGTTGAGGGCTAGGGTTAGAGAGACGGTTAGGGTTGGGATTGGACCTAGGGTTAGGGTTATGTTGAGGGCTAGGGTTAGAGAGACGGTTAGTGTTGGGATTGGACCTAGGGTTAGGGTTATGTTGAGGGCTAGGGTTAGAGAGACGGTTAGGGTTGGGATTGGACCCAGGGTTAGGGTTATGTTGAGGGCTAGGGTTAGAGAGACGGTTAGGGTTGGCATTGGACCTAGGGTTAGGGTTATGTCGAGGGCTAGGGTTAGAGAGATGGTTACGGTTGCGATTGGACCTAGGGTTCGGGTTATGTTGAGGGCTAGGGTTAGAGAGACGGTTTGGGTTGGGATTGGACTTAGGGTTAGGGTTATGTTGAGGGCTAGGGTTAGAGAGACGGTTCGGGTTGGGATTGGACCTAGGGTTAGGGTTATGTTGAGGGCTATGGTTAGAGTGATGGTTACGGTTGGGATTGGACCTAGGGTTAGGGTTATGTTGAGGGCTAGGGTTAGAGAGACGGTTAGGGTTGGGATTGGACCTAGGGTTAGGGTTATGTTGAGGGCTAGGGTTAGAGAGACGGTTAGGGTTGGGATTGGACCTAGGGTTAGGGTTATGTTTAGGGCTAGGGTTAGAGAGACGGTTAGGGTTGGGATTGGACCTAGGGTTAGGGTTATGTTGAGGGCTAGGGTTAGAGAGACGGTTAGGGTTGCGATTGGACCTAGGGTTAGGGTTATGTTGAGGGCTAGGGTTAGAGAGACGGTTACGGTTGGGATTGGACCTAGGGTTAGGGTTATGTTGAGGGCTTGGGAGGAGAGACGGTTAGGGTTGGGATTGGACCTAGGGTTAGGGTTATGTTGAGGGCTAGGGTTAGAGAGACGGTTAGGGTTGGGATTGGACCTAGGGTTAGGGTTATGTTGAGGGCTAGGGTTAGAGAGACGGTTAGGGTGGGGATTGGACCTAGGGTTAGGGTTATGTTGAGGGCTTGGGAGGAGAGACGGTTAGGGTTGGGATTGGACCTAGGGTTAGGGTTATGTTGAGGGCTAGGGTTAGAGAGACGGTTAGGGTTGGGATTGGACCTAGGGTTAGGGTTATGTTGAGGGCTAGGGTTAGAGAGACGGTTAGGGTGGGGATTGGACCTAGGGTTAGGGTTATGTTGAGGGCTAGGGTTAGAGAGACGGTTAGGGTTGCGATTGGACCTAGGGTTAGGGTTATGTTGAGGGCTAGGGTTAGAGAGACGGTTAGGGTTGGGATTGGACCTAGGGTTAGGGTTATGTTGAGGGCTTGGGAGGAGAGACGGTTAGGGTTGGGATTGGACCTAGGGTTAGGGTTATGTTGAGGGCTAGGGTTAGAAAGACGGTTAGGGTTGGGATTGGACCTAGGGTTAGGGTTATGTTGCGGGCTAGGGTTAGAGAGACGGTTAGGGTGGGGATTGGACCTAGGGTTAGGGTTATGTTGAGGGCTAGGGTTAGAGAGAAGGTTAGGGTTGGGATTGGACCTAGGGTTAGGGTTATGTTGAGGGCTAGGGTTAGAGAGACGGTTTGGGTTGGGATTGGACCTAGGGTTAGGGTTATGTTGAGGGCTAGGGTTAGAGAGACGGTTAGGGTTGGGATTGGACCTAGGGTTAGGGTTATGTCGAGGGCTAGGGTTAGAGAGATGGTTACGGTTGCGATTGGACCTAGGGTTCGGGTTATGTTGAGGGCTAGGGTTAGAGAGACGGTTAGGGTTGGGATTGGACCTAGGGTTAGGGTGATGTTGAGGGCTAGGGTTAGAGAGACGGTTAGGGTTGGGATTGGACCTAGGGTTAGGGTTATGTTGAGGGCTAGGGTTAGAGAGACGGTTAGTGTTGGGATTGGACCTAGGGTTAGGGTTATGTTGAGGGCTAGGGAGGAGAGACGGTTAGGGTTGGGATTGGACCCAGGGTTAGGGTTATGTTGAGGGCTAGGGTTAGAGAGACGGTTAGGGTTGGCATTGGACCTAGGGTTAGGGTTATGTCGAGGGCTAGGGTTAGAGAGATGGTTACGGTTGCGATTGGACCTAGGGTTCGGGTTATGTTGAGGGCTAGGGTTAGAGAGACGGTTTGGGTTGGGATTGGACTTAGGGTTAGGGTTATGTTGAGGGCTAGGGTTAGAGAGACGGTTCGGGTTGGGATTGGACCTAGGGTTAGGGTTATGTTGAGGGCTATGGTTAGAGTGATGGTTACGGTTGGGATTGGACCTAGGGTTAGGGTTATGTTGAGGGCTAGGGTTAGAGAGACGGTTAGGGTTGGGATTGGACCTAGGGTTAGGGTTATGTTGAGGGCTAGGGTTAGAGAGACGGTTAGGGTTGGGATTGGACCTAGGGTTAGGGTTATGTTTAGGGCTAGGGTTAGAGAGACGGTTAGGGTTGGGATTGGACCTAGGGTTAGGGTTATGTTGAGGGCTAGGGTTAGAGAGACGGTTAGGGTTGCGATTGGACCTAGGGTTAGGGTTATGTTGAGGGCTAGGGTTAGAGAGACGGTTACGGTTGGGATTGGACCTAGGGTTAGGGTTATGTTGAGGGCTTGGGAGGAGAGACGGTTAGGGTTGGGATTGGACCTAGGGTTAGGGTTATGTTGAGGGCTAGGGTTAGAGAGACGGTTAGGGTTGGGATTGGACCTAGGGTTAGGGTTATGTTGAGGGCTAGGGTTAGAGAGACGGTTAGGGTGGGGATTGGACCTAGGGTTAGGGTTATGTTGAGGGCTTGGGAGGAGAGACGGTTAGGGTTGGGATTGGACCTAGGGTTAGGGTTATGTTGAGGGCTAGGGTTAGAGAGACGGTTAGGGTTGGGATTGGACCTAGGGTTAGGGTTATGTTGAGGGCTAGGGTTAGAGAGACGGTTAGGGTGGGGATTGGACCTAGGGTTAGGGTTATGTTGAGGGCTAGGGTTAGAGAGACGGTTAGGGTTGCGATTGGACCTAGGGTTAGGGTTATGTTGAGGGCTAGGGTTAGAGAGACGGTTAGGGTTGGGATTGGACCTAGGGTTAGGGTTATGTTGAGGGCTTGGGAGGAGAGACGGTTAGGGTTGGGATTGGACCTAGGGTTAGGGTTATGTTGAGGGCTAGGGTTAGAGAGACGGTTAGGGTTGGGATTGGACCTAGGGTTAGGGTTATGTTGCGGGCTAGGGTTAGAGAGACGGTTAGGGTGGGGATTGGACCTAGGGTTAGGGTTATGTTGAGGGCTAGGGTTAGAGAGAAGGTTAGGGTTGGGATTGGACCTAGGGTTAGGGTTATGTTGAGGGCTAGGGTTAGAGAGACGGTTTGGGTTGGGATTGGACCTAGGGTTAGGGTTATGTTGAGGGCTAGGGTTAGAGAGACGGTTAGGGTTGGGATTGGACCTAGGGTTAGGGTTATGTCGAGGGCTAGGGTTAGAGAGATGGTTACGGTTGCGATTGGACCTAGGGTTCGGGTTATGTTGAGGGCTAGGGTTAGAGAGACGGTTAGGGTTGGGATTGGACCTAGGGTTAGGGTGATGTTGAGGGCTAGGGTTAGAGAGACGGTTAGGGTTGGGATTGGACCTAGGGTTAGGGTTATGTTGAGGGCTAGGGTTAGAGAGACGGTTAGTGTTGGGATTGGACCTAGGGTTAGGGTTATGTTGAGGGCTAGGGTTAGAGAGACGGTTAGGGTTGGGATTGGACCCAGGGTTAGGGTTATGTTGAGGGCTAGGGTTAGAGAGACGGTTAGGGTTGGCATTGGACCTAGGGTTAGGGTTATGTCGAGGGCTAGGGTTAGAGAGATGGTTACGGTTGCGATTGGACCTAGGGTTCGGGTTATGTTGAGGGCTAGGGTTAGAGAGACGGTTTGGGTTGGGATTGGACTTAGGGTTAGGGTTATGTTGAGGGCTAGGGTTAGAGAGACGGTTCGGGTTGGGATTGGACCTAGGGTTAGGGTTATGTTGAGGGCTATGGTTAGAGTGATGGTTACGGTTGGGATTGGACCTAGGGTTAGGGTTATGTTGAGGGCTAGGGTTAGAGAGACGGTTAGGGTTGGGATTGGACCTAGGGTTAGGGTTATGTTGAGGGCTAGGGTTAGAGAGACGGTTAGGGTTGGGATTGGACCTAGGGTTAGGGTTATGTTTAGGGCTAGGGTTAGAGAGACGGTTAGGGTTGGGATTGGACCTAGGGTTAGGGTTATGTTGAGGGCTAGGGTTAGAGAGACGGTTAGGGTTGCGATTGGACCTAGGGTTAGGGTTATGTTGAGGGCTAGGGTTAGAGAGACGGTTACGGTTGGGATTGGACCTAGGGTTAGGGTTATGTTGAGGGCTTGGGAGGAGAGACGGTTAGGGTTGGGATTGGACCTAGGGTTAGGGTTATGTTGAGGGCTAGGGTTAGAGAGACGGTTAGGGTTGGGATTGGACCTAGGGTTAGGGTTATGTTGAGGGCTAGGGTTAGAGAGACGGTTAGGGTGGGGATTGGACCTAGGGTTAGGGTTATGTTGAGGGCTTGGGAGGAGAGACGGTTAGGGTTGGGATTGGACCTAGGGTTAGGGTTATGTTGAGGGCTAGGGTTAGAGAGACGGTTAGGGTTGGGATTGGACCTAGGGTTAGGGTTATGTTGAGGGCTAGGGTTAGAGAGACGGTTAGGGTGGGGATTGGACCTAGGGTTAGGGTTATGTTGAGGGCTAGGGTTAGAGAGAAGGTTAGGGTTGGGATTGGACCTAGGGTTAGGGTTATGTTGAGGGCTAGGGTTAGAGAGACGGTTTGGGTTGGGATTGGACCTAGGGTTAGGGTTATGTTGAGGGCTAGGGTTAGAGAGACGGTTAGGGTTGGGATTGGACCTAGGGTTAGGGTTATGTCGAGGGCTAGGGTTAGAGAGATGGTTACGGTTGCGATTGGACCTAGGGTTCGGGTTATGTTGAGGGCTAGGGTTAGAGAGACGGTTAGGGTTGGGATTGGACCTAGGGTTAGGGTGATGTCGAGGGCTAGGGTTAGAGAGACGGTTAGGGTTGGGATTGGACCTAGGGTTAGGGTTATGTTGAGGGCTAGGGTTAGAGAGACGGTTAGTGTTGGGATTGGACCTAGGGTTAGGGTTATGTTGAGGGCTAGGGTTAGAGAGACGGTTAGGGTTGGGATTGGACCCAGGGTTAGGGTTATGTTTAGGGCTAGGGTTAGAGAGACGGTTAGGGTTGGGATTGGACCTAGGGTTAGGGTTATGTTGAGGGCTAGGGTTAGAGAGACGGTTTGGGTTGGGATTGGACCTAGGGTTAGGGTTATGTTGAGGGCTAGGGTTAGAGAGACGGTTAGGGTTGGGATTGGACCTAGGGTGAGGGTTATGTTGAGGGCTAGTGATAGAGATACGATTAGGGTTGGGATTGGACCTAGGGTTAGGGTTGTGTTGAGGGCTAGGGTTAGAGAGACGGTTAGGGTTGGGATTGGACGTAGGGTTAGGGTTATGTTGAGGGCTAGGATAGAGAGACGGTTAGGGTGGGGATTGGACCTAGGGTTAGGGTTATGTTTACGGCTAGGGTTAGAGAGACGGTTTGGGTTGGGATTGGACTTAGGGTTAGGGTTATGTTGAGGGCTAGGGTTAGAGAGACGGTTCGGTTTGGGATTGGACCTAGGGTTACGGTTATGTTGAGGGCTATGGTTAGAGTGATGGTTACGGTTGGGATTGGACCTAGGGTTAGGGTTATGTTGAGGGCTAGGGTTAGAGAGACGGTTAGGGTTGGGATTGGACCTAGGGTTAGGGTTATGTTGAGGGCTAGGGTTAGAGAGACGGTTAGGGTTGGGATTGGACCTAGGGTTAGGGTTATGTTTAGGGCTAGGGTTAGAGAGACGGTTAGGGTTGGGATTGGACCTAGGGTTAGGGTTATGTTCAGGGCTAGTGATAGAGATACGGTTAGGGTTGGGATTGGACCTAGGGTTAGGGTTATGTTGAGGGCTAGGGTTAGAGAGACGGTTAGGGTGGGGATTGGACCTAGGGTTAGGGTTATGTTGAGGGCTCGGGTTAGAGAGATGGTTAGGGTTGGGATTGGACCTAGGGTTAGGGTTATGTTGAGGGCTCGGGTTAGAGAGATGGTTAGGGTTGGGATTGGACCTAGGGTTAGGGTTATGTTGAGGTCTAGGGTTAGAGAGACGGTTAGGGTTGGGTTTGGACCTAGGGTTAGGGTTATGTTGAGGGCTAGGGTTAGAGAGATGGTTACGGTTGGGATTGAACCTAGGGTTAGGGTTATGTTGAGGGCTAGGGTTAGAGAGACGGTTAGGGTTGGGATTGGACCTAGGGTTAGGGTTATGTTGAGGGCTAGGGATAGAGAGACGGTTAGGGTTGGGATTGGACCTAGGGTTAGGGTTATGTTGAGGGCTAATGTTAGAGAGACGGTTAGGGTTGGGATTGGACCTAGGGTTAGGGTTATGTTGAGGGCTAGGGTTAGAGAGACGGTTTGGGTTGGGATTGGACCTAGGGTTAGGGTAATGTTGAGGGCTAGGGTTAGAGAGACGGTTAGGGTGGGGATTGGACCTAGGGTTAGGGTTATGTTGAGGGCTAGGGTTAGAGAGACGGTTAGGGTTGGGATTGGACCTAGGGTTAGGGTTATGTTGAGGGCTAGGGTTAGAGAGATGGTTACGGTTGGGATTGGACCTAGGGTTAGGGTTATGTTGAGGGCTAGGGTTAGAGAGATGGTTACGGTTGGGATTGGACCTAGGGTTAGGGTTATGTTGAGGGCTAGGGTTAGAGAGACGGTTAGGGTTGGGATTGGACCTAGGGTTAGGGTTATGTTGAGGGCTAGGGTTAGAGAGACGGTTAGGTTGGGGATTGGACCTAGGGTTAGGGTTATGTTGAGGGCTAGGGTTAGAGAGACGGTTAGGGTGGGGATTGGACCTAGGGTTAGGGTTATGTTGAGGGCTAGGGTTAGAGAGACGGTTCGGGTTGGGATTGGACCTAGGGTTAGGGTTATGTTGAGGGCTAGGGTTAGAGAGACGGTTTGGGTTGGGATTGGACCTAGGGTTAGGGTTATGTTGAGGGCTAGGGTTAGAGAGACGGTTAGGGTTGGGATTGGACCTAGGGTTAGGGTTATGTTGAGGGCTAGGGTTAGAGAGATGGTTACGGTTGGGATTAGACCTAGGGTTAGGGTGATGTTGAGGGCTAGGGTTAGAGAGACGGTTAGGGTTGGGATTGGACCTAGGGTTAGGGTTATGTTGAGGGCTAGGGTTAGAGAGACGGTTAGGGTTGGGATTGGACCTAGGGTTAGGGTTATGTTGAGGGCTAGGGTTAGAGAGACGGTTAGGGTTGGGATTGGACCTAGGGTTAGGGTTATGTTGAGGGCTGGGGTTAGAGAGATGGTTACGGTTGGGATTGGACATAGGGTTAGGGTTATGTTGAGGGCTAGGGCTAGAGAGACGGTTAGGGTTGGGATTGGACCTAGGGTTAGGGTTATGTTGAGGGCTAGGGTTAGAGAGACGGTTAGGGTTGGGATTGGACCTAGGGTTAGGGTTATGTTGAGGGCTAGGGTTAGAGGGACGGTTAGGGTTGGGATTGGACCTAGGGTTAGGGTTATGTTGAGGGCTAGGGTTAGAGAGACGGTTAGGGTTGGGATTGGACCTAGGGTTAGGGTTATGTTGAGGGCTAGGGTTAGAGAGATGGTTACGGTTGGGATTGGACCTAGTGTTAGGGTTATGTTGAGGGCTAGGGTTAGAGAGACGGTTAGGGTTGGGATTGGACCTAGGGTTAGGGTTAAGTTGAGGGCTATGGTTAGAGAGACTGTTAGGGTTGGGATTGGACCTAGGGTTAGGGTTATGTTGAGGGCTAGGGTTAGAGAGATGGTTACGGTTGGGATTGGACCTAGGGTTAGGGTTATGTTGAGGGCTAGGGTTAGAGAGACGGTTACGGTTGGGATTGGACCTAGGGTTATGGTTATGTTGAGGGCTAGGGTTAGAGAGACGGTTAGGGTTGGGAATGGACCTAAGGTTAGGGTTATGTTGAGGGCTAGGGTTAGAGAGATGGTTACGGTTGGGATTGGACCTAAGGTTAGGGTTATGTTGAGGGCTAGGGTTAGAGAGACGGTTAGGGTTGGGATTGGACCTAGGGTTAGGGTTATGTTGAGGGCTAGGGTTAGAGAGACGGTTAGGGTTGGGATTGGACCTAGGGTTAGGGTTATATTGAGGGCTAGGGTTAGAGAGACGGTTAGGGTGGGGATTGGACCTAGTGCTAGGGTTATGCTGAGGGCTAGGGTTAGAGAGACTGTTAGTGTTGGGATTGGACCTAGGGTTAGGGTTATGTTGAGGGCTAGGGTTAGAGAGAGAGTTTGGGTTCGGATTGGACCTAGGGTTAGGGTTATGTTGAGGGCTAGGGTTAGAGGGACGGTTAGGGTTGGGATTGGACCTAGGGTTAGGGTTATGTTGAGGGCTAGGGTTAGAGAGATGGTTACGGTTGGGATTGGACCTAGGGTTAGGGTTATGTTGAGGGCTAGGGTTAGGGAGACGGTTAGGGTTGGGATTGGATCTAGGGTTAGGGTTATGTTGAGGGCTAGGGTTAGAGAGACGTTTAGGGTTGGGATTGGACCTAGGGTTACGGTTATGTTGAGGGCTAGGGTTAGAGAGATGGTTACGGTTGGGATTGGACCTAGGGTTAGGGTTATGTTGAGGGCTAGGGTTAGAGAGACGGTTCGGGTTGGGATTGGACCTAGGGTTTGGGTTATGTTGAGGGCTAGGGTTAGAGAGACGGTTCGGGTTGGGATTGGACCTAGGGTTAGGGTTATGTTGAGGGCTAGGGTTAGAGAGATGGTTACGGTTGGGATTGGACCTAGGGTTAGGGTTATGTTGAGGGCTAGGGTTAGAGAGACGGTTAGGGTTGGGATTGGACCTAGGGTTAGGGTTATGTTGAGGGCTAGGGTTAGAGAGACGGTTAGTGTTGGGATTGGACCTAGGGTTAGGGTTATGTTGAGGGCTAGGGTTAGAGAGACAGTTAGGGTGGGGATGGGACCTAGGGTTAGGGTTATGTTGAGGGCTAGGGTTAGAGAGACGGTTAGGGTTGGGATTGGACCTAGGGTTAGGGTTATGTTGAGGGCTAGGGTTAGAGAGACGGTTTGGGTTGGGATTGGACCTAGGGTTAGGGTTATGTTGAGGGCTAGGGTTAGAGAGACGGTTAGGGTTGGGATTGGACCTAGGGTTAGGGTTATGTTGAGGGCTAGGGTTAGAGACATGGTTACGGTTGGGATTGGACCTAGGGTTAGGGTTATGTTGAGGGCTAGGGTTAGAGAGACGGTTAGGGTTGGGATTGGACCTAGGGTTAGGGTTATGTTGAGGGCTAGGGTTAGAGAGACGGTTACTGTTGGGATTCGACCTAGGGTTAGGGTTATGTTGAGGGCTAAGGTTAGAGAGATGGTTACGGTTGGGATTGGACCTAGGGTTAGGGTTATGTTGAGGGCTAGGGTTAGAGAGACGGTTACGGTTTGGATTGGACCTAGGGTTAGTGTTATGTTGAGGGCTAGGGTTAGAGAGACGGTTAGGGTTGGGATTGGACCTAGGGTTAGGGTTATGTTGAGGGCTAGGGTTAGAGAGTCGGTTAGGGTGGGGATTGGACCTAGGGTTAGGGTTATGTTGAGGGCTAGGGTTACAGAGACGGTTAGGGTTGGGATTGGACCTAGGGTTAGGGATATGTTGAGGCCTAGGGTTAGAGAGACGGTTAGGGTTGGGATTGGACCTAGGGTTAGGGTTATGTTGAGGGCTAGGGTTAGAGAGACGTTTAGGGTTGGGATTGGACCTAGGGTTAGGGTTATGTTGAGGGCTAGGGTTAGAGATACGGTTAGGGTTGGGATTGGACCTAGGGTTAGGGTTATGTTGAGGGCTAGGGTTAGAGAGACGGTTAGGGTGGGGATTGTACCTAGGGTTAGGGTTATGTTGAGGGCTAGGGTTAGAGAGACGGTTAGGGTTGGGATTGGACCTAGGGTTAGGGTTATGTTGAGGGCTAGGGTTAGAGAGACGGTTTGGGTTGGGATTGGACCTAGGGTTAGGGTTATGTTGAGGGCTAGGGTTAGAGAGACGGTTAGGGTTGGGATTGGACCTAGGGTTAGGGTTATGTTGAGGGCTAGGGTTAGAGACATGGTTACGGTTGGGATTGGACCTAGGGTTAGGGTTATGTTGAGGGCTAGGGTTAGAGAGACGGTTAGGGTTGGGATTGGACCTAGGGTTAGGGTTATGTTGAGGGCTAGGGTTAGAGAGACGGTTACTGTTGGGATTGGACCTAGGGTTAGGGTTATGTTGAGGGCTAAGGTTAGAGAGATGGTTACGGTTGGGATTGGACCTAGGGTTAGGGTTATGTTGAGGGCTAGGGTTAGAGAGACGGTTACGGTTTGGATTGGACCTAGGGTTAGTGTTATGTTGAGGGCTAGGGTTAGAGAGACGGTTAGGGTTGGGATTGGACCTAGGGTTAGGGTTATGTTGAGGGCTAGGGTTAGAGAGTCGGTTAGGGTGGGGATTGGACCTAGGGTTAGGGTTATGTTGAGGGCTAGGGTTACAGAGACGGTTAGGGTTGGGATTGGACCTAGGGTTAGGGATATGTTGAGGCCTAGGGTTAGAGAGACGGTTAGGGTTGGGATTGGACCTAGGGTTAGGGTTATGTTGAGGGCTAGGGTTAGAGAGACGTTTAGGGTTGGGATTGGACCTAGGGTTAGGGTTATGTTGAGGGCTAGGGTTAGAGATACGGTTAGGGTTGGGATTGGACCTAGGGTTAGGGTTATGTTGAGGGCTAGGGTTAGAGAGACGGTTAGGGTGGGGATTGTACCTAGGGTTAGGGTTATGTTGAGGGCTAGGGTTAGAGAGACGGTTAGGGTTGGGATTGGACCTAGGGTTAGGGTTATGTTGAGGGCTAGGGTTAGAGAGACGGTTACGGTTGGGATTGGACCTAGGGTTAGGGTTATGTTGAGGGTTAGGGTTAGAGAGACGGTTTGGGTTGGGATTGGACCTAGGGTTAGGGTTATGTTGAGGGCTAGAGTTAGAGAGACGGGTCGGGTTGGGATTGGACCTAGGGTTAGGGTTATGTTGAGGGCTAGGGTTAGAGTGATGGTTACGGTTGGGATTGGACCTAGGGTTAGGGTTATGTTGAGGGCTAGGGTTAGAGAGACGGTTAGGGTTGGGATTGGACCTAGGGTTAGGGTCATGTTGAGGGCTAGGGTTAGAGAGACGGTTAGGTTTGGGATTGGACCTAGGGTTAGGGTTATGTTTAGGGCTAGTGATAGAGATACGTTTAGGGTTGGGATTGGACCTAGGGTTAGGGTTATGTTGAGGGCTAGGGTTAGAGAGACGGTTAGGGTTGGGATTGGACCTAGGGTTAGGGTTATGTTGAGGGCTAGGGTTAGAGAGACGGTTAGGGTTGGGATTGGACCTAGGGTTAGGGTTATGTTGAGGGCTAGTGATAGAGATACGGTTAGGGTTGGGATTGGACCTAGCGTTAGGGTTATGTTGAGGGGTAGGGTTAGAGAGACGGTTAGGGTTGGGATTGGACCTAGGGTTAGGGTTATGTTGAGGGCTAGGGTTAGAGAGACGGTTAGGGTGGGGATTGGACCTAGGGTTAGGGTTATGTTGAGGGCTAGGGTTAGAGAGACGGTTAGGGTTGGGATTGGACCTAGGGTTAGGGTTATGTTGAGGGCTAGGGTTAGAGAGACGGTTTGGGTTGGGATTGGACCTAGGGTTAGGGTTATGTTGAGGGCTAGGGTTAGAGAGACGGTTCGGGTTGGGATTGGACCTAGGGTTAGGGTTATGTTGAGGGCTAGGGTTAGAGTGATGGTTACGGTTGTGATTGGACCTAGGGTTAGGGTTATGTTGAGGGCTAGGTTTAGAGAGACGGTTAGGGTTGGGATTGGACCTAGGTTTAGGGTTATGTTGAGGGCTACGGTTAGAGAGACGGTTAGGGTGGGGATTGGACCTAGGGTTAGGGTTATGTTGAGGGCTAGGGTTAGAGAGACGGTTAGGGTTGGGATTGTCCTAGGGTTAGGGTTATGTTGAGGGCTAGGGTTAGAGAGACGGTTTGGGTTGGGATTGGACCTAGGGTTAGGGTTATGTTGAGGGCTAGGGTTAGAGAGACGGTTAGGGTTGGGATTGGACCTAGGGTTAGGGTTATGTTGAGGGCTAGGATTAGAGAGATGGTTACGGTTGGGATTGGACCTAGGGTTAGGGTTATGTTGAGGGCTAGGGTTAGAGAGACGGTTAGGGTTGGGATTGGACCTAGGGTTAGGGTTATGTTGAGGGCTAGGGTTAGAGAGACGGTTAGGGTTGGGATTGGACCTAGGGTTAGGGTTATGTTGAGGGCTAGGGTTAGAGAGATGGTTACGGTTGGGATTGGACCTAGGGTTAGGGTTATGTTGAGGGCTAGGGTTAGAGAGACGGTTACGGTTGGGATTGGACCTAGGGTTAGGGTTATGTTGAGGGCTAGGGTTAGAGAGATGGTTAGGGTGGGGATTGGACCTAGGGTTAGGGTTATGTTGAGGGCTAGGGTTAGAGAGACGGGTAGGGTTGGGATTGGACCTAGGGTTAGGGTTATGTTGAGGGCTAGGGTTAGAGAGACGGTTCGGGTTGGGATTGGACCTAGGGTTAGGGTTATGTTGAGGGCTAGGGTTAGAGACGGTTCGGGTTGGGATTGGACCTAGGGTTAGGGTTATGTTGAGGGCTAGGGTTAGAGAGGCGGTTAGGGTTGGGATTGGACCTAGGGTTAGGGTTATGTTGAGGGCTAGGGATAGAGAGACGGTTAGGCTTGGGATTGGACCTAGGGTTAGGGTTAAGTTGAGGGCTAGGGTTAGAGAGACGGTTACGGTTGGGATTGGACCTAGGGTTAGGGTTATGCTGAGGGCTAGGGTTAGAGAGACGGTTAGGGTGGGGATTGGACCTAGGGTTAGGGTTATGTTGAGGGCT
This sequence comes from Miniopterus schreibersii, assembly GCF_964146895.1. Taxonomy (NCBI): domain Eukaryota; kingdom Metazoa; phylum Chordata; class Mammalia; order Chiroptera; family Miniopteridae; genus Miniopterus; species Miniopterus schreibersii. The sequence goes on along the minus strand of NW_027669755.1, from coordinate 27,202 downwards.
AGGGTTAGAGTGATGGTTACGGTTGGGATTGGACCTAGGGTTAGGGTTATGTTGCAGACTAGGGTTAGAGAGACGGTTAGGGTTGGGATTGGACCTAGGGTTAGGGTTATGTTGAGGGCTAGGGTTAGAGAGACGGTTAGGGTTGGGATTGGACCTAGGGTTAGGGTTATGTTGAGGGCTAGGGTTAGAGAGACGGTTACGGTTGGGATTGGACCTAGGGTTAGGGTTATGTTGAGGGCTAGGGATAGATGGACGGTTCGGGTTGGGATTGGACCTAGGGTTAGGGTTATGGTGAGGGCTATGGTTAGAGAGACGGTTCGGGTTGGGATTGGACCTAGGGTTAGGGTTATGTTGAGGGCTAGGGTTAGAGAGACGGTTCGGGTTGGGATTGGACCTAGGGTTAGGGTTATGTTGAGGGCTAGGGTTAGAGAGACGGTTCGGGTTGGGATTGGACCTAGGGTTAGGGTTATGTTGAGTGCTAGGGTTAGAGACGGTTCGGGTTGGGATTGGACCTAGGGTTAGGGTTATGTTGAGGGCTAGGGTTAGAGAGACGGTTAGGGTTGGGATTGGACCTAGGGTTAGGGTTATGTTGAGGGCTAGGGTTAGAGAGACGGTTACGGTTGGGATTGGACCTAGGGTTAGGGTTATGTTGAGGGCTAGGGATAGAGGGACGGTTCGGGTTGGGATTGGACCTAGGGTTAGGGTTATGGTGAGGGCTATGGTTAGAGAGACGGTTCGGGTTGGGATTGGACCTAGGGTTAGGGTTATGTTGAGGGCTAGGGTTAGAGAGACGGTTCGGGTTGGGATTGGACCTAGGCTTAGGGTTATGTTGAGGGCTAGGGTTAGAGAGACGGTTAGGGTGGGGATTGGACCTAGGGTTAGGGTTATGTTGAGGGCTAGGGTTATAGGGACGGTTAGGGTTGGGATTGGACCTAGGCTTAGGGTTATGTTGAGGGCTAGGTTTAGAGAGACGGTAGGGTTGGGATTGGACCTAGGGTTAGGGTTATGTTGAGGGCTAGGGTTAGAGAGACGGTTAGAGTTGGGATTGGACCTAGGGTTAGGGTTATGTTGAGGGCTAGGGTTAGAGAGACGGTTAGGGTGGGGATTGGACCTAGGGTTAGGGTTATGTTGAGGGCTGGGGTTAGAGAGACGGTTAGGGTTGGGATTGGACCTAGGGTTAGGGTTATGTTGAGGGCTAGGGTTAGAGAGACGCTTTGGGTTGGGATTGGACCTAGGGTTAGGGTCATGTTGAGGGCTAGGGTTAGAGAGACGGTTAGGGTTGGGATTGGACCTAGGGTTAGGGTTATGTTGAGGGCTAGGGTTAGAGAGACGGTTACGGTTGGGATTGGACCTAGGGTTAGGGTTATGTTGCGGACTAGGGTTAGAGAGACGGTTAGGGTTGGGATTGGACCTAGGGTTAGGGTTATGTTGAGGGCTAGGGTTAGAGAGACGGTTAGGGTTGGGATTGGACCTAGGGTTAGGGTTATGTTGAGGGCTAGGGTTAGAGAGAGAGTTTGGGTGGGGATTGGACCTAGGGTTAGGGTGATGTTGAGGGCTAGGGTTAGAGAGACGGTTAGGGTTGGGATTGGACCTAGGGTTAGGGTTATGTTGAGGGCTAGGGTTAGAGAGAGAGTTTGGGTTGGGATTGGACCTAGGGTTAGGGTTATGTTGAGGGCTAGGGTTAGAGAGACGGTTAGGGTCGGGATTGTAACTAGGGTTAGGGTTATGTTGAGGGCTAGGTTTAGAGAGACGGTTACGGTTGGGATTGGACCTCGGGTTAGGGTTATGTTGAGGGCTAGGGTTAGAGAGACGGTTTGGGTTGGGATTGGACCTAGGGTTAGGGTTATGTTGAGGGCTAGGGTTAGAGAGACGGTTCGGGTTGGGATTGGACCTAGGGTTAGGGTTATGTTGAGGGCTAGGGTTAGAGTGATGGTTACGGTTGGGATTGGACCTAGGGTTAGGGTTATGTTGAGGGCTAGGGTTAGAGAGACGGTTAGGGTTGGGATTGGACCTAGGGTTAGGGTTATGTTGAGGGCTAGGTTTAGAGAGACGGTTAGGGTTGGGATTGGACCTAGGGTTAGGGTTATGTTTAGGGCTAGGGTTAGAGAGACGGTTAGGGTTGGGATTGGACCTAGGGTTAGGGTTATGTTGAGGGCTAGTGATAGAGATACGGTTAGGGTTGGGATTGGACCTAGGGTTAGGGTTATGTTGAGGGCTAGGGTTAGAGAGACGGTTAGGGTGGGGATTGGACCTAGGGTTATGGTTATGTTGAGGGCTAGGGTTAGAGAGACGGTTAGGGTTGGGATTGGATGTAGGGTTAGGGTTATGTTGAGGGCTAGGGTTAGAGAGACGGTTTCGGTTGGGATTGGACCTACGGTTAGGGTTATGTTGAGGGCTAGGGTTAGAGAGACGGTTCGGGTTGGGATTGGACCTAGGGTTAGGGTTATGTTGAGGGCTAGGGTTAGAGAGACGGTTAGGGTGGGGATTGGACCTAGGGTTAGGGTTATGTTGAGGGCTAGGGTTAGAGAGACGGATAGGGTTGGGATTGGACCTAGGGTTAGGGTTATGTTGAGGGCTAGTGTTAGAGAGACGGTTTGGGTTGGGTTGGACCTAGGGTTAATGTTATGTTGAGGGCTAGGGATAGAGATACGGTTAGGGTTGGGATTGGACCTAGGGTTAGGGTTATGTTGAGGGCTAGTGTTAGAGAGACGGTTAGGGTTGGGATTGGACCTAGGGTTAGGGTTATGTTGAGGGCTAGGGTTAGAGAGACGGTTTGGGTTGGGATTGGACCTAGGGTTAGGGTTATGTTGAGGGCTAGGGTTAGAGAGACGGTTAGGGTTGGGATTGGACCTAGGGTTAGGGTTATGTTGAGGGCTAGGGTTAGAGAGACGGTTAGGGTGGGGATTGGACCTAGGGTTAGGGTTATGTTGAGGGCTAGGGTTAGAGAGACGGTTAGGGTTGGGATTGGACCTAGGGTTAGGGTTATGTTGAGGGCTAGGGTTATAGAGACGATTTGGGTTGGGATTGGACATAGGGTTAGGGTTATGTTGAGGGCTAGTGATAGAGATACGGTTAGGGTTGGGATTGGACCTAGGGTTAGGGTTATGTTGAGGGCTTGGGTTAGAGAGACGGTTAGGTTGGGGATTGGACCTAGGGTTAGGGTTATGTTGAGGGCTAGGGTTAGAGAGACGGTTAGGGTTGGGATTGGACCTAGGGTTAGGGTTATGTTGAGGGCTAGGGTTAGAGAGACGGTTTGGGTTGGGATTGGACCTAGGGTTAGGGTTATGTTGAGGGCTAGGGTTAGAGAGTCGGTTAGGGTTGGGATTGGACCTAGGGTTAGGGTTATGTTGAGGGCTAGGGTTAGAGAGACGGTTACGGTTGGGATTGGACCTAGGGTTAGGGTTATGTTGAGGGCTAGGTTTAGAGAGACGGTTTCGGTTGGGATTGGACCTAGGGTTAGGGTTATGTTGAGGGCTAGTGTTAGAGAGACGGTTCGGGTTGGGATTGGACCTAGGGTTAGGGTTATGTTGAGGGCTAGGGTTAGAGTGACGGTTCGGGTTGGGATTGGACCTAGGGTTAGGGTTATGTTGAGGGCTAGGGTTAGAGAGACGGTTAGGGTTGGGATTGGACCTAGGGTTAGGGTTATGTTGAGGGCTAGGGTTAGGGAGACGGTTAGGGTTGGGATTGGACCAAGAGTTAGGGTTATGTTTAGGGCTAGTGATAGAGATACGGTTAGGGTTGGGATTGGACCTAGGGTTAGGGTTATGTTGAGGGCTAGGGTTAGAGAGACGGGTAGGGTTGGGATTGGACCTAGGGTTAGGGTTATGTTGAGGGCTAGGGTTAGAGATACGGTTAGGGTTGGGATTGGACCTAGGGTTAGGGTTATGTTGAGGGCTAGGGTTAGAGAGACGGTTAGGGTTGGGATTGGACCTAGGGTTAGGGTTATGTTGAGGGCTAGGATTAGAGAGACGGTTAGGGTGGGGATTGGACCTCGGGTTAGGGTTATGTTGAGGGCTAGGGTTAGAGAGACGGTTTGGGTTGGGATTGGACCTAGGGTTAGGGTTATGTTGAGGGCTAGGGTTAGAGAGACGGTTTGGGTTGTGATTGGACCTAGGGTTAGGGTTATGTTGAGGGCTAGGGTTAGAGAGACGGTTAGGGTTGGGATTGGACCTAGGGTTAGGGTTATGTTGAGGGCTAGGGTTAGAGAGACGGTTACGGTTGGGATTGGACCTAGGGTTAGGGTTATGTTGAGGGCTAGGGTTACAGAGACGGTTCGGGTTGGGATTGGACCTAGGGTTAGGGTTATGTTGAGGGCTAGGGTTAGAGAGACGGTTAGGGTCGGGATTGGACCTAGGGTTAGGGTTATGTTGAGGGCTAGGTTTATAGAGACGGTTACGGTTGGGATTGGACCTAGGGTTAGGGTTATGTTGAGGGCTAGGGTAGAGAGACGGTTTGGATTGGGATTGGACATAGGGTTAGGGTTATGTTGAGGGCTAGGGTTAGAGAGACGGTTACGGTTTGGATTGGACCTAGGGTTAGGGTTATGTTGAGGGCTAGGGTTAGAGAGACGGTTAGGGTTGGGATTGGACCTAGGGTTAGGGTTATGTTGAGGGCTAGGGTTAGAGAGTCGGTTAGGGTGGGGATTGGACCTAGGGTTAGGGTTATGTTGAGGGCTAGGGTTAGAGAGACGGTTAGGGTTGGGATTGGACCTAGGGTTAGGGTTATGTTGAGGGCTAGGGTTAGAGAGACGGTTAGGGTTGGGATTGGACCTAGGGTTAGGGTTATGTTGAGGGCTAGGGTTAGAGAGACGGTTAGGGTTGGGATTGGACCTACGGTTAGGGTTATGTTGAGGGCTAGGGTTAGAGAGACGGTTTGGGTTGGGATTGGACCTAGGGTTAGGGTTATGTTGAGGGTTAGGGTTATAGGGACGGTTAGGGTTGGGATTGGACCTAGGGTTAGGGTTATGTTGAGGGCTAGGTTTAGAGAGACGGTAGGGTTGGGATTGGACCTAGGGTTAGGGTTATGTTGAGGGCTAGGGTTAGAGAGACGGTTAGAGTTGGGATTGGACCTAGGGTTAGGGTTATGTTGAGGGCTAGGGTTAGAGAGACGGTTAGGGTGGGGATTGGACCTAGGGTTAGGGTTATGTTGAGGGCTAGGGTTAGAGAGACGGTTAGGGTTGGGATTGGACCTAGGGTTAGGGTTATGTTGAGGGCTAGGGTTAGAGAGACGGTTTGGGTTGGGATTGGACCTAGGGTTAGGGTTATGTTGAGGGCTAGGGTTAGAGAGACGGTTACAGTTGGGATTGAACCTAGGGTTAGGGTTATGTTGAGGGCTAGGGTTAGAGAGATGGTTACGTTTGGGATTGGACCTAGGGTTAGGGTTATGTTGAGGGCTAGGGTTAGAGAGACGGTTAGGGTTGGGATTGGACCTAGGGTTAGGGTTATGTTGAGGGCTAGTGATAGAGATACGGTTAGGGTTGGGATTGGACCTAGGGTTAGGGTTATGTTGAGGGCTAGGGTTAGAGAGACGGTTAGGGTGGGGATTGGACCTAGGGTTATGGTTATGTTGAGGGCTAGGGTTAGAGAGACGGTTAGGGTTGGGATTGGATGTAGGGTTAGGGTTATGTTGAGGGCTAGGGTTAGAGAGACGGTTTCGGTTGGGATTGGACCTACGGTTAGGGTTATGTTGAGGGCTAGGGTTAGAGAGACGGTTCGGGTTGGGATTGGACCTAGGGTTAGGGTTATGTTGAGGGCTAGGGTTAGAGAGACGGTTAGGGTGGGGATTGGACCTAGGGTTAGGGTTATGTTGAGGGCTAGGGTTAGAGAGACGGATAGGGTTGGGATTGGACCTAGGGTTAGGGTTATGTTGAGGGCTAGTGTTAGAGAGACGGTTTGGGTTGGGTTGGACCTAGGGTTAATGTTATGTTGAGGGCTAGGGATAGAGATACGGTTAGGGTTGGGATTGGACCTAGGGTTAGGGTTATGTTGAGGGCTAGTGTTAGAGAGACGGTTAGGGTTGGGATTGGACCTAGGGTTAGGGTTATGTTGAGGGCTAGGGTTAGAGAGACGGTTTGGGTTGGGATTGGACCTAGGGTTAGGGTTATGTTGAGGGCTAGGGTTAGAGAGACGGTTAGGGTTGGGATTGGACCTAGGGTTAGGGTTATGTTGAGGGCTAGGGTTAGAGAGACGGTTAGGGTGGGGATTGGACCTAGGGTTAGGGTTATGTTGAGGGCTAGGGTTAGAGAGACGGTTAGGGTTGGGATTGGACCTAGGGTTAGGGTTATGTTGAGGGCTAGGGTTATAGAGACGATTTGGGTTGGGATTGGACATAGGGTTAGGGTTATGTTGTGGGCTAGTGATAGAGATACGGTTAGGGTTGGGATTGGACCTAGGGTTAGGGTTATGTTGAGGGCTTGGGTTAGAGAGACGGTTAGGTTGGGGATTGGACCTAGGGTTAGGGTTATGTTGAGGGCTAGGGTTAGAGAGACGGTTAGGGTTGGGATTGGACCTAGGGTTAGGGTTATGTTGAGGGCTAGGGTTAGAGAGACGGTTTGGGTTGGGATTGGACCTAGGGTTAGGGTTATGTTGAGGGCTAGGGTTAGAGAGTCGGTTAGGGTTGGGATTGGACCTAGGGTTAGGGTTATGTTGAGGGCTAGGGTTAGAGAGACGGTTACGGTTGGGATTGGACCTAGGGTTAGGGTTATGTTGAGGGCTAGGTTTAGAGAGACGGTTTCGGTTGGGATTGGACCTAGGGTTAGGGTTATGTTGAGGGCTAGTGTTAGAGAGACGGTTCGGGTTGGGATTGGACCTAGGGTTAGGGTTATGTTGAGGGCTAGGGTTAGAGTGACGGTTCGGGTTGGGATTGGACCTAGGGTTAGGGTTATGTTGAGGGCTAGGGTTAGAGAGACGGTTAGGGTTGGGATTGGACCTAGGGTTAGGGTTATGTTGAGGGCTAGGGTTAGGGAGACGGTTAGGGTTGGGATTGGACCAAGAGTTAGGGTTATGTTTAGGGCTAGTGATAGAGATACGGTTAGGGTTGGGATTGGACCTAGGGTTAGGGTTATGTTGAGGGCTAGGGTTAGAGATACGGTTAGGGTTGGGATTGGACCTAGGGTTAGGGTTATGTTGAGGGCTAGGGTTAGAGAGACGGTTAGGGTTGGGATTGGACCTAGGGTTAGGGTTATGTTGAGGGCTAGGATTAGAGAGACGGTTAGGGTGGGGATTGGACCTCGGGTTAGGGTTATGTTGAGGGCTAGGGTTAGAGAGACGGTTTGGGTTGGGATTGGACCTAGGGTTAGGGTTATGTTGAGGGCTAGGGTTAGAGAGACGGTTTGGGTTGTGATTGGACCTAGGGTTAGGGTTATGTTGAGGGCTAGGGTTAGAGAGACGGTTAGGGTTGGGATTGGACCTAGGGTTAGGGTTATGTTGAGGGCTAGGGTTAGAGAGACGGTTACGGTTGGGATTGGACCTAGGGTTAGGGTTATGTTGAGGGCTAGGGTTAGAGAGACGGTTCGGGTTGGGATTGGACCTAGGGTTAGGGTTATGTTGAGGGCTAGGGTTAGAGAGACGGTTAGGGTCGGGATTGGACCTAGGGTTAGGGTTATGTTGAGGGCTAGGTTTATAGAGACGGTTACGGTTGGGATTGGACCTAGGGTTAGGGTTATGTTGAGGGCTAGGGTAGAGAGACGGTTTGGATTGGGATTGGACATAGGGTTAGGGTTATGTTGAGGGCTAGGGTTAGAGAGACGGTTACGGTTTGGATTGGACCTAGGGTTAGGGTTATGTTGAGGGCTAGGGTTAGAGAGACGGTTAGGGTTGGGATTGGACCTAGGGTTAGGGTTATGTTGAGGGCTAGGGTTAGAGAGTCGGTTAGGGTGGGGATTGGACCTAGGGTTAGGGTTATGTTGAGGGCTAGGGTTAGAGAGACGGTTAGGGTTGGGATTGGACCTAGGGTTAGGGTTATGTTGAGGGCTAGGGTTAGAGAGACGGTTAGGGTTGGGATTGGACCTAGGGTTAGGGTTATGTTGAGGGCTAGGGTTAGAGAGACGGTTAGGGTTGGGATTGGACCTACGGTTAGGGTTATGTTGAGGGCTAGGGTTAGAGAGACGGTTTGGGTTGGGATTGGACCTAGGGTTAGGGTTATGTTGAGGGTTAGGGTTATAGGGACGGTTAGGGTTGGGATTGGACCTAGGGTTAGGGTTATGTTGAGGGCTAGGTTTAGAGAGACGGTAGGGTTGGGATTGGACCTAGGGTTAGGGTTATGTTGAGGGCTAGGGTTAGAGAGACGGTTAGAGTTGGGATTGGACCTAGGGTTAGGGTTATGTTGAGGGCTAGGGTTAGAGAGACGGTTAGGGTGGGGATTGGACCTAGGGTTAGGGTTATGTTGAGGGCTAGGGTTAGAGAGACGGTTAGGGTTGGGATTGGACCTAGGGTTAGGGTTATGTTGAGGGCTAGGGTTAGAGAGACGGTTTGGGTTGGGATTGGACCTAGGGTTAGGGTCATGTTGAGGGCTAGTGTTAGAGAGACGGTTAGGGTTGGGATTGGACCTAGGGTTAGGGTTATGTTGAGGGCTAGGGTTAGAGAGACGGTTAAGGTTGGGATTGGACCTAGGGTTAGGGTTATGTTGCGGACTAGGGTTAGAGAGACGGTTAGGGTTGGGATTGGACCTAGGGTTAGGGTTATGTTGAGGGCTAGGGTTAGAGAGACGGTTAGGGTTGGGATTGGACCTAGGGTTAGGGTTATGTTGAGGGCTAGGGTTAGAGAGACGGTTACGGTTGGGATTGGACCTAGGGTTAGGGTTATGTTGAGGGCTAGGGATAGAGGGACGGTTCGGGTTGGGATTGGACCTAGGGTTAGGGTTATGGTGAGGGCTATGGTTAGAGAGACGGTTCGGGTTGGGATTGGACCTAGGGTTAGGGTTATGTTGAGGGCTAGGGTTAGAGAGACGGTTCGGGTTGGGATTGGACCTAGGGTTAGGGTTATGTTGAGGGCTAGGGTTAGAGAGACGGTTCGGGTTGGGATTGGACCTAGGGTTAGGGTTATGTTGAGGGCTAGGGTTAGAGACGGTTCGGGTTGGGATTGGACCTAGGGTTAGGGTTATGTTGAGGGCTAGGGTTAGAGAGGCGGTTAGGGTTGGGATTGGACCTAGGGTTAGGGTTATGTTCAGGGCTAGGGATAGAGAGACGGTTAGGGTTGGGATTGGACCTAGGGTTAGGGTTATGTTGAGGGCTAGGGATAGAGGGACGGTTCGGGTTGGGATTGGACCTAGGGTTAGGGTTATGTTGCGGACTAGGGTTAGAGAGACGGTTAGGGTTGGGATTGGACCTAGGGTTAGGGTTATGTTGAGGGCTAGGGTTAGAGAGACGGTTAGGGTTGGGATTGGACCTAGGGTTAGGGTTATGTTGAGGGCTAGGGTTAGAGAGACGGTTACGGTTGGGATTGGACCTAGGGTTAGGGTTATGTTGAGGGCTAGGGATAGAGGGACGGTTCGGGTTGGGATTGGACCTAGGGTTAGGGTTATGGTGAGGGCTATGGTTAGAGAGACGGTTCGGGTTGGGATTGGACCTAGGGTTAGGGTTATGTTGAGGGCTAGGGTTAGAGAGACGGTTCGGGTTGGGATTGGACCTAGGGTTAGGGTTATGTTGAAGTCTAGGGTTAGAGAGACGGTTCGGGTTGGGATTGGACCTAGGGTTAGGGTTATGTTGAGGGCTAGGGTTAGAGACGGTTCGGGTTGGGATTGGACCTAGGGTTAGGGTTATGTTGAGGGCTAGGGTTAGAGAGGCGGTTAGGGTTGGGATTGGACCTAGGGTTAGGGTTATGTTGAGGGCTAGGGATAGAGAGGCGGTTAGGGTTGGGATTGGACCTAGGGTTAGGGTTAAGTTGAGGGCTAGGGTTAGAGAGACGGTTACGGTTGGGATTGGACCTAGGGTTAGGGTTATGTTGAGGGCTAGGGATAGAGGGACGGTTCGGGTTGGGATTGGACCTAGGGTTAGGGTTATGGTGAGGGCTATGGTTAGAGAGACGGTTCGGGTTGGGATTGGACCTAGGGTTAGGGTTATGTTGAGGGCTAGGGTTAGAGAGACGGTTCGGGTTGGGATTGGACCTAGGGTTAGGGTTATGTTGAGGGCTAGGGTTAGAGAGACGGTTCGGGTTGGGATTGGACCTAGGGTTAGGGTTATGTTGAGGGCTAGGGTTAGAGACGGTTCGGGTTGGGATTGGACCTAGGGTTAGGGTTATGTTGAGGGCTAGGGTTAGAGAGGCGGTTAGGGTTGGGATTGGACCTAGGGTTAGGGTTATGTTGAGGGCTAGGGATAGAGAGACGGTTAGGGTTGGGATTGGACCTAGGGTTAGGGTTAAGTTGAGGGCTAGGGTTAGAGAGACGGTTACGGTTGGGATTGGACCTAGGGTTAGGGTTATGTTGAGGGCTAGGGTTAGAGAGACGGTTAGGGTGGGGATTGGACCTAGGGTTAGGGTTATGTTGAGGGCTAGGGTTAGAGTGATGGTTACGGTTGGGATTGGACCTAGGGTTAGGGTTATGTTGCGGACTAGGGTTAGATAGACGGTTAGGGTTGGGATTGGACCTAGGGTTAGGGTTATGTTGAGGGCTAGGGTTAGAGAGACGGTTAGGGTTGGGATTGGACCTAGGGTTAGGGTTATGTTGAGGGCTAGGGTTAGAGAGACGGTTACGGTTGGGATTGGACCTAGGGTTAGGGTTATGTTGAGGGCTAGGGATAGAGGGACGGTTCGGGTTGGGATTGGACCTAGGGTTAGGGTTATGGTGAGGGCTATGGTTAGAGAGACGGTTCGGGTTGGGATTGGACCTAGGGTTAGGGTTATGTTGAGGGCTAGGGTTAGAGAGACGGTTCGGGTTGGGATTGGACCTAGGGTTAGGGTAATGTTGAGGGCTAGGGTTAGAGAGACGGTTCGGGTTGGGATTGGACCTAGGGTTAGGGTTATGTTGAGTGCTAGGGTTAGAGACGGTTCGGGTTGGGATTGGACCTAGGGTTAGGGTTATGTTGAGGGCTAGGGTTAGAGAGACGGTTAGGGTTGGGATTGGACCTAGGGTTAGGGTTATGTTGAGGGCTAGGGTTAGAGAGACGGTTACGGTTGGGATTGGACCTAGGGTTAGGGTTATGTTGAGGGCTAGGGATAGAGGGACGGTTCGGGTTGGGATTGGACCTAGGGTTAGGGTTATGGTGAGGGCTATGGTTAGAGAGACGGTTCGGGTTGGGATTGGACCTAGGGTTAGGGTTATGTTGAGGGCTAGGGTTAGAGAGACGGTTCGGGTTGGGATTGGACCTAGGCTTAGGGTTATGTTGAGGGCTAGGGTTAGAGAGACGGTTAGGGTGGGGATTGGACCTAGGGTTAGGGTTATGTTGAGGGCTAGGGTTATAGGGACGGTTAGGGTTGGGATTGGACCTAGGGTTAGGGTTATGTTGAGGGCTAGGTTTAGAGAGACGGTAGGGTTGGGATTGGACCTAGGGTTAGGGTTATGTTGAGGGCTAGGGTTAGAGAGACGGTTAGAGTTGGGATTGGACCTAGGGTTAGGGTTATGTTGAGGGCTAGGGTTAGAGAGACGGTTAGGGTGGGGATTGGACCTAGGGTTAGGGTTATGTTGAGGGCTAGGGTTAGAGAGACGGTTAGGGTTGGGATTGGACCTAGGGTTAGGGTTATGTTGAGGGCTAGGGTTAGAGAGACGCTTTGGGTTGGGATTGGACCTAGGGTTAGGGTCATGTAGAGGCCTAGGGTTAGAGAGACGGTTAGGGTTGGGATTGGACCTAGGGTTAGGGTTATGTTGAGGGCTAGGGTTAGAGAGACGGTTACGGTTGGGATTGGACCTAGGGTTAGGGTTATGTTGCGGACTAGGATTAGAGAGACGGTTAGGGTTGGGATTGGACCTAGGGTTAGGGTTATGTTGAGGGCTAGGGTTAGAGAGACGGTTAGGGTTGGGATTGGACCTAGGGTTAGGGTTATGTTGAGGGCTAGGGTTAGAGAGACGGTTACGGTTGGGATTGGACCTAGGGTTAGGGTTATGTTGAGGGCTAGGGATAGAGGGACGGTTCGGGTTGGGATTGGACCTAGGGTTAGGGTTATGGTGAGGGCTATGGTTAGAGAGACGGTTCGGGTTGGGATTGGACCTAGGGTTAGGGTTATGTTGAGGGCTAGGGTTAGAGAGACGGTTCGGGTTGGGATTGGACCTAGGGTTAGGGTTATGTTGAGGGCTAGGGTTAGAGAGACGGTTAGGGTTGGGATTGGACCTAGGGTTAGGGTTATGTTGCGGACTAGGGTTAGAGAGACGGTTAGGGTTGGGATTGGACCTAGGGTTAGGGTTATGTTGAGGGCTAGGGTTAGAGAGACGGTTAGGGTTGGGATTGGACCTAGGGTTAGGGTTATGTTGAGGGCTAGGGTTAGAGAGACGGTTACGGTTGGGATTGGACCTAGGGTTAGGGTTATGTTGAGGGCTAGGGATAGAGGGACGGTTCGGGTTGGGATTGGACCTAGGGTTAGGGTTATGGTGAGGGCTATGGTTAGAGAGACGGTTCGGGTTGGGATTGGACCTAGGGTTAGGGTTATGTTGAGGGCTAGGGTTAGAGAGACGGTTCGGGTTGGGATTGGACCTAGGGTTAGGGTTATGTTGAGGGCTAGGGTTAGAGACGGGTGGGGTTGGGATTGGACCTAGGGTTAGGGTTATGTTGAGGGCTAGGGTTAGAGAGGCGGTTAGGGTTGGGATTGGACCTAGGGTTAGGGTTATGTTGAGGGCTAGGGATAGAGAGACGGTTAGGGTTGGGATTGGACCTAGGGTTAGGGTTAAGTTGAGGGCTAGGGTTAGAGAGACGGTTAGGGTTGGGATTGGACCTAGGGTTAGGGTTATGTTGAGGGCTAGGGTTAGAGAGACGGTTAGGGTGGGGATTGGACCTAGGGTTAGGGTTATGTTGAGGGCTAGGGTTAGAGTGATGGTTACGGTTGGGATTGGACCTAGGGTTAGGGTTATGTTGCGGACTAGGGTTAGAGAGACGGTTAGGGTTGGGATTGGACCTAGGGTTAGGGTTATGTTGAGGGCTAGGGTTAGAGAGACGGTTAGGGTTGGGATTGGACATAGGGTTAGGGTTATGTTGAGGGCTAGGGTTAGAGAGACGGTTACGGTTGGGATTGGACCTAGGGTTAGGGTTATGTTGAGGGCTAGGGATAGAGGGACGGTTCGGGTTGGGATTGGACCTAGGGTTAGGGTTATGTTGAGGGCTAGGGTTAGAGAGACGGTTACGGTTGGGATTGGACCTAGGGTTAGGGTTATGTTGAGGGCTAGGGATAGAGGGACGGTTCGGGTTGGGATTGGACCTAGGGTTAGGGTTATGGTGAGGGCTATGGTTAGAGAGACGGTTCGGGTTGGGATTGGACCTAGGGTTAGGGTTATGTTGAGGGCTAGGGTTAGAGAGACGGTTCGGGTTGGGATTGGACCTAGGGTTAGGGTTATGTTGAGGGCTAGGGTTAGAGAGACGGTTAGGGTTGGGATTGGACCTAGGGTTAGGGTTATGTTGCGGACTAGGGTTAGAGAGACGGTTAGGGTTGGGATTGGACCTAGGGTTAGGGTTATGTTGAGGGCTAGGGTTAGAGAGACGGTTAGGGTTGGGATTGGACCTAGGGTTAGGGTTATGTTGAGGGCTAGGGTTAGAGAGACGGTTACGGTTGGGATTGGACCTAGGGTTAGGGTTATGTTGAGGGCTAGGGATAGAGGGACGGTTCGGGTTGGGATTGGACCTAGGGTTAGGGTTATGGTGAGGGCTATGGTTAGAGAGACGGTTCGGGTTGGGATTGGACCTAGGGTTAGGGTTATGTTGAGGGCTAGGGTTAGAGAGACGGTTCGGGTTGGGATTGGACCTAGGGTTAGGGTTATGTTGAGGGCTAGGGTTAGAGACGGTTCGGGTTGGGATTGGACCTAGGGTTAGGGTTATGTTGAGGGCTAGGGTTAGAGAGGCGGTTAGGGTTGGGATTGGACCTAGGGTTAGGGTTATGTTGAGGGCTAGGGATAGAGAGACGGTTAGGGTTGGGATTGGACCTAGGGTTAGGGTTAAGTTGAGGGCTAGGGTTAGAGAGACGGTTACGGTTGGGATTGGACCTAGGGTTAGGGTTATGTTGAGGGCTAGGGTTAGAGAGACGGTTAGGGTGGGGATTGGACCTAGGGTTAGGGTTATGTTGAGGGCTAGGGTTAGAGTGATGGTTACGGTTGGGATTGGACCTAGGGTTAGGCTTATGTTGCGGACTAGGGTTAGAGAGACGGTTAGGGTTGGGATTGGACCTAGGGTTAGGGTTATGTTGAGGGCTAGGGTTAGAGAGACGGTTAGGGTTGGGATTGGACCTAGGGTTAGGGTTATGTTGAGGGCTAGGGTTAGAGAGACGGTTACGGTTGGGATTGGACCTAGGGTTAGGGTTATGTTGAGGGCTAGGGATAGAGGGACGGTTCGGGTTGGGATTGGACCTAGGGTTAGGGTTATGGTGAGGGCTATGGTTAGAGAGACGGTTCGGGTTGGGATTGGACCTAGGGTTAGGGTTATGTTGAGGGCTAGGGTTAGAGAGACGGTTCGGGTTGGGTTGGACCTAGGGTTAGGGTTATGTTGAGGGCTAGGTTTAGAGAGACGGTTCGGGTTGGGATTGGACCTAGGGTTAGGGTTATGTTGAGGGCTAGGGTTAGAGACGGTTCGGGTTGGGATTGGACCTAGGGTTAGGGTTATGTTGAGGGCTAGGGTTAGAGAGACGGTTAGGGTTGGGATTGGACCTAGGGTTAGGGTTATGTTGAGGGCTAGGGTTAGAGAGACGGTTACGGTTGGGATTGGACCTAGGGTTAGGGTTATGTTGAGGGCTAGGGATAGAAGGACGGTTCGGGTTGGGATTGGACCTAGGGTTAGGGTTATGGTGAGGGCTATGGTTAGAGAGACGGTTCGGGTTGGGATTGGACCTAGGGTTAGGGTTATGTTGAGGGCTAGGGTTAGAGAGACGGTTCGGGTTGGGATTGGACCTAGGGTTAGGGTTATGTTGAGGGCTAGGGTTAGAGAGACGGTTCGGGTTGGGATTGGACCTAGGGTTAGGGTTATGTTGAGGGCTAGGGTTAGAGAGACGGTTCGGGTTGGGATTGGACCTAGGGTTAGGGTTATGTTGAGGGGTAGGGTTAGAGAGACGGTTTGGGTTGGGATTGGACCTAGGGTTAGGGTTATGTTGAGGGTTAGGGTTATAGGGACGGTTAGGGTTGGGATTGGACCTAGGGTTAGGGTTATGTTGAGGGCTAGGTTTAGAGAGACGGTAGGGTTGGGATTGGACCTAGGGTTAGGGTTATGTTGAGGGCTAGGGTTAGAGAGACGGTTAGAGTTGGGATTGGACCTAGGGTTAGGGTTATGTTGAGGGCTAGGGTTAGAGAGACGGTTAGGGTGGGGATTGGACCTAGGGTTAGGGTTATGTTGAGGGCTAGGGTTAGAGAGACGGTTAGGGTTGGGATTGGACCTAGGGTTAGGGTTATGTTGAGGGCTAGGGTTAGAGAGACGGTTTGGGTTGGGATTGGACCTAGGGTTAGGGTCATGTTGAGGGCTATGGTTAGAGAGACGGTTAGGGTTGGGATTGGACCTAGGGTTAGGGTTATGTTGCGGGCTAGGGTTAGAGAGACGGTTAGGGTTGGGATTGGACCTAGGGTTAGGGTTATGTTGAGGGCTAGGGTTAGAGAGACGGTTAGGGTTGGGATTGGACCTAGGGTTAGGGTTATGTTGAGGGCTAGGGTTAGAGAGACGGTTACGGTTGGGATTGGACCTAGGGTTAGGGTTATGTTGAGGGCTAGGGATAGAGGGACGGTTCGGGTTGGGATTGGACCTAGGGTTAGGGTTATGGTGAGGGCTATGGTTAGAGAGACGGTTCGGGTTGGGATTGGACCTAGGGTTAGGGTTATGTTGAGGGCTAGGGTTAGAGAGACGGTTCGGGTTGGGATTGGACCTAGGGTTAGGGTTATGTTGAGGGCTAGGGTTAGAGAGACGGTTCGGGTTGGGATTGGACCTAGGGTTAGGGTTATGTTGAGGGCTAGGGTTAGAGACGGTTCGGGTTGGATTGGACCTAGGGTTAGGGTTATGTTGAGGGCTAGGGTTAGAGAGACGGTTAGGGTTGGGATTGGACCTAGGGTTAGGGTTATGTTGAGGGCTAGGGTTAGAGAGACGGTTACGGTTGGGATTGGACCTAGGGTTAGGGTTATGTTGAGGGCTAGGGTTAGAGAGACGGTTAGGGTGGGGATTGGACCTAGGGTTAGGGTTATGTTGAGGGCTAGGGTTAGAGAGACGGTTAGGGTTGGGATTGGACCTAGGGTTAGGGTTATGTTGAGGGCTAGGGTTAGAGAGACGGTTTGGGTTCGGATTGGACCTAGGGTTAGGGTCATGTTGAGGGCTAGGGTTAGAGAGACGGTTAGGGTTGGGATTGGACCTAGGGTTAGGGTTATGTTGAGGGCTAGGGTTAGAGAGACGGTTAGGGTGGGGATTGGACCTAGGGTTAGGGTTATGTTGAGGGCTAGGGTTATAGGGACGGTTAGGGTTGGGATTGGACCTAGGGTTAGGGTTATGTTGAGGGCTAGGTTTAGAGAGACGGTAGGGTTGGGATTGGACCTAGGGTTAGGGTTATGTTGAGGGCTAGGGTTAGAGAGACGGTTAGAGTTGGGATTGGACCTAGGGTTAGGGTTATGTTGAGGGCTAGGGTTAGAGAGACGGTTAGGGTGGGGATTGGACCTAGGGTTAGGGTTATGTTGAGGGCTAGGGTTAGAGAGACGGTTAGGGTTGGGATTGGACCTAGGGTTAGGGTTATGTTGAGGGCTAGGGTTAGAGAGACGGTTTGGGTTGGGATTGGACCTAGGGTTAGGGTCATGTTGAGGGCTAGGGTTAGAGAGACGGTTAGGGTTGGGATTGGACCTAGGGTTAGGGTTATGTTGAGGGCTAGGATTAGAGAGACGGTTACGGTTGGGATTGGACCTAGGGTTAGGGTTATGTTGCGGACTAGGGTTAGAGAGACGGTTAGGGTTGGGATTGGACCGAGGGTTAGGGTTATGTTGAGGGCTAGGGTTAGAGAGACGGTTAGGGTTGGGATTGGACCTAGGGTTAGGGTTATGTTGAGGGCTAGGGTTAGAGAGACGGTTACGGTTGGGATTGGACCTAGGGTTAGGGTTATGTTGAGGGCTAGGGATAGAGGGACGGTTCGGGTTGGGATTGGACCTAGGGTTAGGGTTATGGTGAGGGCTATGGTTAGAGAGACGGTTCGGGTTGGGATTGGACCTAGGGTTAGGGTTATGTGGAGGGCTAGGGTTAGAGAGACGGTTCGGGTTGGGATTGGACCTAGGGTTAGGGTTATGTTGAGGGCTAGGGTTAGAGAGACGGTTCGGGTTGGGATTGGACCTAGGGTTAGGGTTATGTTGAGGGCTAGGGTTAGAGACGGTTCGGGTTGGGATTGTACCTAGGGTTAGGGTTATGTTGAGGGCTAGGGTTAGAGAGGCGGTTAGGGTTGGGATTGGACCTAGGGTTAGGGTTATGTTGAGGGCTAGGGATAGAGAGACGGTTAGGGTTGGGATTGGACCTAGGGTTAGGGTTAAGTTGAGGGCTAGGGTTAGAGAGACGGTTACGGTTGGGATTGGACCTAGGGTTAGGGTTATGTTGAGGGCTAGGGTTAGAGAGACGGTTAGGGTGGGGATTGGACCTAGGGTTAGGGTTATGTTGAGGGCTAGGGTTAGAGTGATGGTTACGGTTGGGATTGGACCTAGGGTTAGGGTTATGTTGCGGACTAGGGTTAGAGAGACGGTTAGGGTTGGGATTGGACCTAGGGTTAGGGTTATGTTGAGGGCTAGGGTTAGAGAGACGGTTAGGGTTGGGATTGGACCTAGGGTTAGGGTTATGTTGAGGGCTAGGGTTAGAGAGACGGTTACGGTTGGGATTGGACCTAGGGTTAGGGTTATGTTGAGGGCTAGGGATAGAGGGACGGTTCGGGTTGGGATTGGACCTAGGGTTAGGGTTATGGTGAGGGCTATGGTTAAAGAGACGGTTCGGGTTGGGATTGGACCTAGGGTTAGGGTTATGTTGAGGGCTAGGGTTAGAGAGACGGTTCGGGTTGGGATTGGACCTAGGGTTAGGGTTATGTTGAGGGCTAGGGTTAGAGAGACGGTTCGGGTTGGGATTGGACCTAGGGTTAGGGTTATGTTGAGGGCTAGGGTTAGAGACGGTTCGGGTTGGGATTGGACCTAGGGTTAGGGTTATGTTGAGGGCTAGGGTTAGAGAGGCGGTTAGGGTTGGGATTGGACCTAGGGTTAGGGTTATGTTGAGGGCTAGGGATAGAGAGGCGGTTAGGGTTGGGATTGGACCTAGGGTTAGGGTTAAGTTGAGGGCTAGGGTTAGAGAGACGGTTACGGTTGGGATTGGACCTAGGGTTAGGGTTATGTTGA
Organism: Miniopterus schreibersii; assembly: GCF_964146895.1. Classification (NCBI taxonomy): domain Eukaryota; kingdom Metazoa; phylum Chordata; class Mammalia; order Chiroptera; family Miniopteridae; genus Miniopterus; species Miniopterus schreibersii. The sequence goes on along the minus strand of NW_027669755.1, from coordinate 8,761 downwards.
GGGCTAGGGTTAGAGATACGGTTAGGGTTGGGATTGGACCTAGGGTTAGGGTTATGTTGAGGGCTAGGGTTAGAGAGACGGTTAGGGTGGGGATTGTACCTAGGGTTAGGGTTATGTTGAGGGCTAGGGTTAGAGAGACGGTTAGGGTTGGGATTGGACCTAGGGTTAGGGTTATGTTGAGGGCTAGGGTTAGAGAGACGGTTTGGGTTGGGATTGGACCTAGGGTTAGGGTTATGTTGAGGGCTAGGGTTAGAGAGACGGTTAGGGTTGGGATTGGACCTAGGGTTAGGGTTATGTTGAGGGCTAGGGTTAGAGACATGGTTACGGTTGGGATTGGACCTAGGGTTAGGGTTATGTTGAGGGCTAGGGTTAGAGAGACGGTTAGGGTTGGGATTGGACCTAGGGTTAGGGTTATGTTGAGGGCTAGGGTTAGAGAGACGGTTACTGTTGGGATTGGACCTAGGGTTAGGGTTATGTTGAGGGCTAAGGTTAGAGAGATGGTTACGGTTGGGATTGGACCTAGGGTTAGGGTTATGTTGAGGGCTAGGGTTAGAGAGACGGTTACGGTTTGGATTGGACCTAGGGTTAGTGTTATGTTGAGGGCTAGGGTTAGAGAGACGGTTAGGGTTGGGATTGGACCTAGGGTTAGGGTTATGTTGAGGGCTAGGGTTAGAGAGTCGGTTAGGGTGGGGATTGGACCTAGGGTTAGGGTTATGTTGAGGGCTAGGGTTACAGAGACGGTTAGGGTTGGGATTGGACCTAGGGTTAGGGATATGTTGAGGCCTAGGGTTAGAGAGACGGTTAGGGTTGGGATTGGACCTAGGGTTAGGGTTATGTTGAGGGCTAGGGTTAGAGAGACGTTTAGGGTTGGGATTGGACCTAGGGTTAGGGTTATGTTGAGGGCTAGGGTTAGAGATACGGTTAGGGTTGGGATTGGACCTAGGGTTAGGGTTATGTTGAGGGCTAGGGTTAGAGAGACGGTTAGGGTGGGGATTGTACCTAGGGTTAGGGTTATGTTGAGGGCTAGGGTTAGAGAGACGGTTAGGGTTGGGATTGGACCTAGGGTTAGGGTTATGTTGAGGGCTAGGGTTAGAGAGACGGTTACGGTTGGGATTGGACCTAGGGTTAGGGTTATGTTGAGGGTTAGGGTTAGAGAGACGGTTTGGGTTGGGATTGGACCTAGGGTTAGGGTTATGTTGAGGGCTAGAGTTAGAGAGACGGGTCGGGTTGGGATTGGACCTAGGGTTAGGGTTATGTTGAGGGCTAGGGTTAGAGTGATGGTTACGGTTGGGATTGGACCTAGGGTTAGGGTTATGTTGAGGGCTAGGGTTAGAGAGACGGTTAGGGTTGGGATTGGACCTAGGGTTAGGGTCATGTTGAGGGCTAGGGTTAGAGAGACGGTTAGGTTTGGGATTGGACCTAGGGTTAGGGTTATGTTTAGGGCTAGTGATAGAGATACGTTTAGGGTTGGGATTGGACCTAGGGTTAGGGTTATGTTGAGGGCTAGGGTTAGAGAGACGGTTAGGGTTGGGATTGGACCTAGGGTTAGGGTTATGTTGAGGGCTAGGGTTAGAGAGACGGTTAGGGTTGGGATTGGACCTAGGGTTAGGGTTATGTTGAGGGCTAGTGATAGAGATACGGTTAGGGTTGGGATTGGACCTAGCGTTAGGGTTATGTTGAGGGGTAGGGTTAGAGAGACGGTTAGGGTTGGGATTGGACCTAGGGTTAGGGTTATGTTGAGGGCTAGGGTTAGAGAGACGGTTAGGGTGGGGATTGGACCTAGGGTTAGGGTTATGTTGAGGGCTAGGGTTAGAGAGACGGTTAGGGTTGGGATTGGACCTAGGGTTAGGGTTATGTTGAGGGCTAGGGTTAGAGAGACGGTTTGGGTTGGGATTGGACCTAGGGTTAGGGTTATGTTGAGGGCTAGGGTTAGAGAGACGGTTCGGGTTGGGATTGGACCTAGGGTTAGGGTTATGTTGAGGGCTAGGGTTAGAGTGATGGTTACGGTTGTGATTGGACCTAGGGTTAGGGTTATGTTGAGGGCTAGGTTTAGAGAGACGGTTAGGGTTGGGATTGGACCTAGGTTTAGGGTTATGTTGAGGGCTACGGTTAGAGAGACGGTTAGGGTGGGGATTGGACCTAGGGTTAGGGTTATGTTGAGGGCTAGGGTTAGAGAGACGGTTAGGGTTGGGATTGTCCTAGGGTTAGGGTTATGTTGAGGGCTAGGGTTAGAGAGACGGTTTGGGTTGGGATTGGACCTAGGGTTAGGGTTATGTTGAGGGCTAGGGTTAGAGAGACGGTTAGGGTTGGGATTGGACCTAGGGTTAGGGTTATGTTGAGGGCTAGGATTAGAGAGATGGTTACGGTTGGGATTGGACCTAGGGTTAGGGTTATGTTGAGGGCTAGGGTTAGAGAGACGGTTAGGGTTGGGATTGGACCTAGGGTTAGGGTTATGTTGAGGGCTAGGGTTAGAGAGACGGTTAGGGTTGGGATTGGACCTAGGGTTAGGGTTATGTTGAGGGCTAGGGTTAGAGAGATGGTTACGGTTGGGATTGGACCTAGGGTTAGGGTTATGTTGAGGGCTAGGGTTAGAGAGACGGTTACGGTTGGGATTGGACCTAGGGTTAGGGTTATGTTGAGGGCTAGGGTTAGAGAGATGGTTAGGGTGGGGATTGGACCTAGGGTTAGGGTTATGTTGAGGGCTAGGGTTAGAGAGACGGGTAGGGTTGGGATTGGACGTAGGGTTAGGGTTATGTTGAGGGCTAGGGTTAGAGAGACGGTTCGGATTGGGATTGGACCTAGGGTTAGGGTTATGTTGAGGGCTAGGGTTAGAGACGGTTCGGGTTGGGATTGGACCTAGGGTTAGGGTTATGTTGAGGGCTAGGGTTAGAGAGGCGGTTAGGGTTGGGATTGGACCTAGGGTTAGGGTTATGTTGAGGGCTAGGGATAGAGAGACGGTTAGGCTTGGGATTGGACCTAGGGTTAGGGTTAAGTTGAGGGCTAGGGTTAGAGAGACGGTTACGGTTGGGATTGGACCTAGGGTTAGGGTTATGCTGAGGGCTAGGGTTAGAGAGACGGTTAGGGTGGGGATTGGACCTAGGGTTAGGGTTATGTTGAGGGCTAGGGTTAGAGTGATGGTTACGGTTGGGATTGGACCTAGGGTTAGGGTTATGTTGCGGACTAGGGTTAGAGAGACGGTTAGGGTTGGGATTGGACCTAGGGTTAGGGTTATGTTGAGGGCTAGGGTTAGAGAGACGGTTAGGGTTGGGATTGGACCTAGGGTTAGGGTTATGTTGAGGGCTAGGGTTAGAGAGACGGTTACGGTTGGGATTGGACCTAGGGTTAGGGTTATGTTGAGGGCTAGGGATAGAGGGACGGTTCGGGTTGGGATTGGACCTAGGGTTAGGGTTATGGTGAGGGCTATGGTTAGAGAGACGGTTCGGGTTGGGATTGGACCTAGGGTTAGGGTTATGTTGAGGGCTAGGGTTAGAGAGACGGTTCGGGTTGGGATTGGACCTAGGGTTAGGGTTATGTTGAGGGCTAGGGTTAGAGAGACGGTTCGGGTTGGGATTGGACCTAGGGTTAGGGTTATGTTGAGTGCTAGGGTTAGAGACGGTTCGGGTTGGGATTGGACCTAGGGTTAGGGTTATGTTGAGGGCTAGGGTTAGAGAGACGGTTAGGGTTGGGATTGGACCTAGGGTTAGGGTTATGTTGAGGGCTAGGGTTAGAGAGACGGTTACGGTTGGGATTGGACCTAGGGTTAGGGTTATGTTGAGGGCTAGGGATAGAGGGACGGTTCGGGTTGGGATTGGACCTAGGGTTAGGGTTATGGTGAGGGCTATGGTTAGAGAGACGGTTCGGGTTGGGATTGGACCTAGGGTTAGGGTTATGTTGAGGGCTAGGGTTAGAGAGACGGTTCGGGTTGGGATTGGACCTAGGCTTAGGGTTATGTTGAGGGCTAGGGTTAGAGAGACGGTTAGGGTGGGGATTGGACCTAGGGTTAGGGTTATGTTGAGGGCTAGGGTTATAGGGACGGTTAGGGTTGGGATTGGACCTAGGCTTAGGGTTATGTTGAGGGCTAGGTTTAGAGAGACGGTAGGGTTGGGATTGGACCTAGGGTTAGGGTTATGTTGAGGGCTAGGGTTAGAGAGACGGTTAGAGTTGGGATTGGACCTAGGGTTAGGGTTATGTTGAGGGCTAGGGTTAGAGAGACGGTTAGGGTGGGGATTGGACCTAGGGTTAGGGTTATGTTGAGGGCTGGGGTTAGAGAGACGGTTAGGGTTGGGATTGGACCTAGGGTTAGGGTTATGTTGAGGGCTAGGGTTAGAGAGACGCTTTGGGTTGGGATTGGACCTAGGGTTAGGGTCATGTTGAGGGCTAGGGTTAGAGAGACGGTTAGGGTTGGGATTGGACCTAGGGTTAGGGTTATGTTGAGGGCTAGGGTTAGAGAGACGGTTACCGTTGGGATTGGACCTAGGGTTAGGGTTATGTTGCGGACTAGGGTTAGAGAGACGGTTAGGGTTGGGATTGGACCTAGGGTTAGGGTTATGTTGAGGGCTAGGGTTAGAGAGACGGTTAGGGTTGGGATTGGACCTAGGGTTAGGGTTATGTTGAGGGCTAGGGTTAGAGAGAGAGTTTGGGTGGGGATTGGACCTAGGGATAGGGTTATGTTGAGGGCTAGGGTTAGAGAGACGGTTAGGGTTGGGATTGGACCTAGGGTTAGGGTTATGTTGAGGGCTAGGGTTAGAGAGAGAGTTTGGGTTGGGATTGGACCTAGGGTTAGGGTTATGTTGAGGGCTAGGGTTAGAGAGACGGTTAGGGTCGGGATTGTAACTAGGGTTAGGGTTATGTTGAGGGCTAGGTTTAGAGAGACGGTTACGGTTGGGATTGGACCTCGGGTTAGGGTTATGTTGAGGGCTAGGGTTAGAGAGACGGTTTGGGTTGGGATTGGACCTAGGGTTAGGGTTATGTTGAGGGCTAGGGTTAGAGAGACGGTTCGGGTTGGGATTGGACCTAGGGTTAGGGTTATGTTGAGGGCTAGGGTTAGAGTGATGGTTACGGTTGGGATTGGACCTAGGGTTAGGGTTATGTTGAGGGCTAGGGTTAGAGAGACGGTTAGGGTTGGGATTGGACCTAGGGTTAGGGTTATGTTGAGGGCTAGGTTTAGAGAGACGGTTAGGGTTGGGATTGGACCTAGGGTTAGGGTTATGTTTAGGGCTAGGGTTAGAGAGACGGTTAGGGTTGGGATTGGACCTAGGGTTAGGGTTATGTTGAGGGCTAGTGATAGAGATACGGTTAGGGTTGGGATTGGACCTAGGGTTAGGGTTATGTTGAGGGCTAGGGTTAGAGAGACGGTTAGGGTGGGGATTGGACCTAGGGTTATGGTTATGTTGAGGGCTAGGGTTAGAGAGACGGTTAGGGTTGGGATTGGATGTAGGGTTAGGGTTATGTTGAGGGCTAGGGTTAGAGAGACGGTTTGGGTTGGGATTGGACCTAGGGTTAGGGTTATGTTGAGGGCTAGGGTTAGAGAGACGGTTAGGGTTGGGATTGGACCTAGGGTTAGGGTTATGTTGAGGGCTAGGGTTAGAGAGACGGTTAGGGTGGGGATTGGACCTAGGGTTAGGGTTATGTTGAGGGCTAGGGTTAGAGAGACGGTTAGGGTTGGGATTGGACCTAGGGTTAGGGTTATGTTGAGGGCTAGGGTTATAGAGACGATTTGGGTTGGGATTGGACATAGGGTTAGGGTTATGTTGAGGGCTAGTGATAGAGATACGGTTAGGGTTGGGATTGGACCTAGGGTTAGGGTTATGTTGAGGGCTTGGGTTAGAGAGACGGTTAGGTTGGGGATTGGACCTAGGGTTAGGGTTATGTTGAGGGCTAGGGTTAGAGAGACGGTTAGGGTTGGGATTGGACCTAGGGTTAGGGTTATGTTGAGGGCTAGGGTTAGAGAGACGGTTTGGGTTGGGATTGGACCTAGGGTTAGGGTTATGTTGAGGGCTAGGGTTAGAGAGTCGGTTAGGGTTGGGATTGGACCTAGGGTTAGGGTTATGTTGAGGGCTAGGGTTAGAGAGACGGTTACGGTTGGGATTGGACCTAGGGTTAGGGTTATGTTGAGGGCTAGGTTTAGAGAGACGGTTTCGGTTGGGATTGGACCTAGGGTTAGGGTTATGTTGAGGGCTAGTGTTAGAGAGACGGTTCGGGTTGGGATTGGACCTAGGGTTAGGGTTATGTTGAGGGCTAGGGTTAGAGTGACGGTTCGGGTTGGGATTGGACCTAGGGTTAGGGTTATGTTGAGGGCTAGGGTTAGAGAGACGGTTAGGGTTGGGATTGGACCTAGGGTTAGGGTTATGTTGAGGGCTAGGGTTAGGGAGACGGTTAGGGTTGGGATTGGACCAAGAGTTAGGGTTATGTTTAGGGCTAGTGATAGAGATACGGTTAGGGTTGGGATTGGACCTAGGGTTAGGGTTATGTTGAGGGCTAGGGTTAGAGAGACGGGTAGGGTTGGGATTGGACCTAGGGTTAGGGTTATGTTGAGGGCTAGGGTTAGAGATACGGTTAGGGTTGGGATTGGACCTAGGGTTAGGGTTATGTTGAGGGCTAGGGTTAGAGAGACGGTTAGGGTTGGGATTGGACCTAGGGTTAGGGTTATGTTGAGGGCTAGGATTAGAGAGACGGTTAGGGTGGGGATTGGACCTCGGGTTAGGGTTATGTTGAGGGCTAGGGTTAGAGAGACGGTTTGGGTTGGGATTGGACCTAGGGTTAGGGTTATGTTGAGGGCTAGGGTTAGAGAGACGGTTTGGGTTGGGATTGGACCTAGGGTTAGGGTTATGTTGAGGGCTAGGGTTAGAGAGACGGTTAGGGTTGGGATTGGACCTAGGGTTAGGGTTATGTTGAGGGCTAGGGTTAGAGAGACGGTTACGGTTGGGATTGGACCTAGGGTTAGGGTTATGTTGAGGGCTAGGGTTAGAGAGACGGTTCGGGTTGGGATTGGACCTAGGGTTAGGGTTATGTTGAGGGCTAGGGTTAGAGAGACGGTTAGGGTGGGGATTGGACCTAGGGTTAGGGTTATGTTGAGGGCTAGGTTTATAGAGACGGTTACGGTTGGGATTGGACCTAGGGTTAGGGTTATGTTGAGGGCTAGGGTAGAGAGACGGTTTGGATTGGGATTGGACATAGGGTTAGGGTTATGTTGAGGGCTAGGGTTAGAGAGACGGTTACGGTTTGGATTGGACCTAGGGTTAGGGTTATGTTGAGGGCTAGGGTTAGAGAGACGGTTAGGGTTGGGATTGGACCTAGGGTTAGGGTTATGTTGAGGGCTAGGGTTAGAGAGTCGGTTAGGGTGGGGATTGGACCTAGGGTTAGGGTTATGTTGAGGGCTAGGGTTAGAGAGACGGTTAGGGTTGGGATTGGACCTAGGGTTAGGGTTATGTTGAGGGCTAGGGTTAGAGAGACGGTTAGGGTTGGGATTGGACCTAGGGTTAGGGTTATGTTGAGGGCTAGGGTTAGAGAGACGGTTAGGGTTGGGATTGGACCTACGGTTAGGGTTATGTTGAGGGCTAGGGTTAGAGAGACGGTTTGGGTTGGGATTGGACCTAGGGTTAGGGTTATGTTGAGGGTTAGGGTTATAGGGACGGTTAGGGTTGGGATTGGACCTAGGGTTAGGGTTATGTTGAGGGCTAGGTTTAGAGAGACGGTAGGGTTGGGATTGGACCTAGGGTTAGGGTTATGTTGAGGGCTAGGGTTAGAGAGACGGTTAGAGTTGGGATTGGACCTAGGGTTAGGGTTATGTTGAGGGCTAGGGTTAGAGAGACGGTTAGGGTGGGGATTGGACCTAGGGTTAGGGTTATGTTGAGGGCTAGGGTTAGAGAGACGGTTAGGGTTGGGATTGGACCTAGGGTTAGGGTTATGTTGAGGGCTAGGGTTAGAGAGACGGTTTGGGTTGGGATTGGACCTAGGGTTAGGGTCATGTTGAGGGCTAGTGTTAGAGAGACGGTTAGGGTTGGGATTGGACCTAGGGTTAGGGTTATGTTGAGGGCTAGGGTTAGAGAGACGGTTAAGGTTGGGATTGGACCTAGGGTTAGGGTTATGTTGCGGACTAGGGTTAGAGAGACGGTTAGGGTTGGGATTGGACCTAGGGTTAGGGTTATGTTGAGGGCTAGGGTTAGAGAGACGGTTAGGGTTGGGATTGGACCTAGGGTTAGGGTTATGTTGAGGGCTAGGGTTAGAGAGACGGTTACGGTTGGGATTGGACCTAGGGTTAGGGTTATGTTCAGGGCTAGGGATAGAGGGACGGTTCGGGTTGGGATTGGACCTAGGGTTAGGGTTATGGTGAGGGCTATGGTTAGAGAGACGGTTCGGGTTGGGATTGGACCTAGGGTTAGGGTTATGTTGAGGGCTAGGGTTAGAGAGACGGTTCGGGTTGGGATTGGACCTAGGGTTAGGGTTATGTTGAGGGCTAGGGTTAGAGAGACGGTTCGGGTTGGGATTGGACCTAGGGTTAGGGTTATGTTGAGGGCTAGGGTTAGAGACGGTTCGGGTTGGGATTGGACCTAGGGTTAGGGTTATGTTGAGGGCTAGGGTTAGAGAGGCGGTTAGGGTTGGGATTGGACCTAGGGTTAGGGTTATGTTGAGGGCTAGGGATAGAGAGACGGTTAGGGTTGGGATTGGACCTAGGGTTAGGGTTAAGTTGAGGGCTAGGGTTAGAGAGACGGTTAGGGTTGGGATTGGACCTAGGGTTAGGGTTATGTTGAGGGCTAGGGTT